>NW_026906954.1:1157500-1348755 GCF_033978795.1 Nerophis ophidion
TTCAGGTTAACTATCTAACTAAGTAGCAGCATTGTTTTAGAGCGGAATGTAACTTTTGTTTGCAAAACAACAAATGTACGACGTGCACTGAGGTTGTCTATAGTGTGCGAGACAGGTTTTTATTTGTCAAACATAGACCTGGTGTAAAGTGGAGCTAATACATTTTACTACTAGCCGTGATGAATACTTAGATCCTTGAAAAAGTTTCTTACGTCCATTTTGCATCCGTTCATGTTCTTATTCTGCAGTGCTGCATGCTTCAAAGCTGCACACCTGCAGGGCCGCAAGCAAGGTCGAAGAAAAAATGTGAACTGGATTTTGAGTGATGTGGGCATTTTCTATTTGAACAAGTGGAATGGATTGGATACCGACGCAGTAAAGGGACTCTCTACCTTACATCTGTTGTGTCCCTTGCTCCTGATGGGTGCTGGTTAGCGCTTTGCATGGCAGCTCCCTCCATCAGTGTGTGAATGTGTGTGTGAATGGGTAAATGTGGAAGTAGTGTCAAAGCGCTTTGAGTACCTTGAAGGTAGAAAAGCGCTATACAAGTACAACCCATTTATTTATTTATTATATACCAAACATATATGTAATTATATACTACTCATATATTTAATATTCATACAGTAAACATGTATTTAATATTCATACACTAAACATGTATTTAATATTCATACACTAAACATGTATGTAATATTCATACACTAAACATGTATTTAATATTCATACACTAAACATGTATTTAATATTAATACACTGAACATGTATTTAATAATCATATACCAAACATACATGTAATTATATACTACTCATATATTTAATATTCATACAGTAAACATGTATTTATTATCCTCTAAATAAGGCACACTTGGAAATAATGAATTTCGTTATGTGTGCAGTTGCGGCAGAAGTCCACAGGAGGGCGCACGTTCCCTCTTAATAAGTCCGGTCCTCTCCGTCTCTCTATCTCTCTTTTTCCTTTTTTTTTTGTTTCTTTTATTTTTTTTTACATAAGTTTGGTTTCTCATACACTTATATTTATACACTAAACATGTATTTAATATTAATACACTAAACATGTATTTAATATTTATACACTAAACATGTATTTAATATTAGTACAAAAACATGTATTTAATTTTAATAAACTAAACATATATTTAAAATTAATACACTAAACATGTATTTAATATTAATACAAAAACATGTATTTAATTTTAATAAACAAAACATATATTTAATATTAATACACTAAACATGTATTAAATATTCATACACTAAACATGTATTTAATATTCATTCAATAAACATGTAGTTATTATTCTTACACTTAATATGTATTTAATATTAATACAAAAACATGTATTTAATTTTAATAAACTAATCATATATTTAATATTAATACACTAAACATGTATTTAATATTTTTACACTAAACGTGTATTTAATATTTATACACTAAAAGTGTATTTAACATTTATACACTAAACATGTATTTAATATTCATACACTAAACATGTAGTTATTATTTATAGATTAAACATGTATTTAATATTAATACACTAAACATGTATTTAATATTTATACACTAAACATGTATTTAATATTAATACACTAAATATGTATTTATTATATATCCACTAAACATGTATTTAATATTCATAAACTAAACATGTATTTAATATTTATACACTAAACATGTATTTAATATTAATACAAAACATGTATTTAAGTTTAATAAACTAAACATATATTTAATATTAATACACTAAACATGTATTTAATATTCATGCAGTAAACATGTATTGAATATTCATACACTAAACATGTATTTAATATTATACACTAAACATGCATTTAATATTCATACACTAAACATGTATTTAATATTTATACACTAAACATGTATTTAATATTAATACAAAAACATGTATTTAATTTTAATAAACTAAACATATATTTAATATTATTACACCAAACTTGTATTTAATATTTATACACTGAACATGTATTTAATATTCATACATTAAAAATGTATTTAATATTAATACACTAATCATGTATTTAATATTCATACACTTAACATGTATTTAATATTTATTCACGAAACATGTATTTAATATTTATACACTAAACATGTATTTAATATTCATACATTAAAAATGTATTTAATATTCATACACTAAACATGTATTTAATATTCGTACACGAAACATGTATTTAATATTCATACATTAAACATGTATTTAATATTCATACACTAAACATGTATTTAATATTTTTACACTAAACATGGATTTAATATTCATACACTAAACATGTATTTAATATTCATACACTAAACATGTATTTAATATTAATACAAAAACATGTATTTAATTGTAATAAACTAGATATATATTTAATATTAATACACTAAACATGTATTTAATATTTATACACTAAACATGTATTTAATATTAATACACTAAATATGTATTTATTATATATCCACTAAACATGTATTTAATATTCATAAACTAAACATGTATTTAATATTTATACACTAAACATGTATTTAATATTAATACAAAACATGTATTTAAGTTTAATAAACTAAACATATATTTAATATTAATACACTAAACATGTATTTAATATTCATGCAGTAAACATGTATTGAATATTCATACACTAAACATGTATTTAATATTATACACTAAACATGCATTTAATATTCATACACTAAACATGTATTTAATATTTATACACTAAACATGTATTTAATATTAATACAAAAACATGTATTTAATTTTAATAAACTAAACATATATTTAATATTATTACACCAAACTTGTATTTAATATTTATACACTGAACATGTATTTAATATTCATACATTAAAAATGTATTTAATATTAATACACTAATCATGTATTTAATATTCATACACTTAACATGTATTTAATATTTATTCACGAAACATGTATTTAATATTTATACACTAAACATGTATTTAATATTCATACATTAAAAATGTATTTAATATTCATACACTAAACATGTATTTAATATTCGTACACGAAACATGTATTTAATATTCATACATTAAACATGTATTTAATATTCATACACTAAACATGTATTTAATATTTTTACACTAAACATGGATTTAATATTCATACACTAAACATGTATTTAATATTCATACACTAAACATGTATTTAATATTAATACAAAAACATGTATTTAATTGTAATAAACTAGATATATATTTAATATTAATACACTAAACATGTATTTAATATTCATAAACTAAACATGTATTTAACATTTATACACTGAACATGTATTTAATATTCATACACTAAACATGTAGTTATTATTTATACACTAAACATGTATTTAATATTAATACACTAAACATGTATTTAATATTAATACACTAAACATGTATTTAATATTTATACAGTAAACATGTATTTAATATTAATACACTAAACATGTATTTAATATTCATACACTAAACATGTATTTAATATTAATACAAAAACATGTATTTAATTTTAATAAACTAAACATATATTTAATATTATTACACTAAACATGTATTTAATATTTATACACTGAACATGTATTTAATATTCATACACTAAACATTTAGTTATTATTTATACACTAAACATGTATTTAATATTAATACACTAAACATGTATTTAATATTAATACACTAAACATGTATTTAATATTAATACACTAAACATGTATTTAATATTCATAAACTAAACATGTATTTAACATTTATACACTAAACATGTATTTAATATTCATACACTAAACATGTATTTAATTTTTAATAAACTAAACATATATTTAATATTAATACACTAAACATGTATTTAATATTTATACACTAAACATGTAGTTATTATTCATACACTAAACATGTAGTTATTATTCGTACACTAAACATGTATTTAATATTAATACAGTAAACATGTATTAAATATTTATACACTAAACATGTATTTAATATTCATTCAATAAACATGTAGTTATTATTCTTACACTTAATATGTATTTAATATTAATACAAAAACATGTATTTAATTTTATTAAACTAAACATATATTTAATATTAATACACTAAACATGTATTTAATATTTATACACTAAACATGTATTTTATATTAATACAGTAAAAATGTATTAAATATTTATACACTAAACATGTATTTAATATTAATACAAAAACATGTATTTAATTTTAATAAACTAAATATATATTTAATATTAATACACTAAACATGTATTAAATATTTTTACACTAAAAGTGTATTTAATATTCATACACTAAAGGTGTATTTAATATTCATACACTAAACATGTGTTTAATATTAATACACTAAACATGTATTTAATATTAATACAAAAACATACATTTAATTTTAATAAACTAAATATATATTTAATATTGATACACTAAACATGTATTTAATATTTTTACACTAAACGTGTATTTAATATTCGTACACTAAAAATGTAATTAATATTTATACACTAAACATGTATTTAATATTAATACACAAAATATGTATTTATTATATATCCACTAAACATGTATTTAATATTCATAAACTAAATATATATTTAATATTAATACACTAAACATGTATTTAATATTAATACACTAAACATGTATTTAATATTTTTACACTAAACATGGATTTAATATTCATACACTAAACATGTATTTAATATTCATACACTAAACATGTATTTAATATTAATACAAAAACAGGTATTTAATTGTAATAAACTAAATATATATTTAATATTAATACACTAAACATGTATTTAATATTCATAAACTAAACATGTATTTAACATTTATACACTAAACATGTATTTAATATTCATACACTAAACATGTAGTTATTATTTATACACTAAACATGTATTTAATATTAATACACTAAACATGTATTTAATATTAATACACTAAACATGTATTTAATATTTATACAGTAAACATGTATTTAATATTCATACACTAAACATGTATTTAATATTAATACACTAAACATGTATTTAATTTTAATACAAAAACATGTATTTAATTTTAATAAACTAAACATATATTTAATATTATTACACTAAATATGTATTTAATATTTATACACTGAACATGTATTTAATATTCATACACTAAACATTTAGTTATTATTCATACACTAAACATGTATTTAATATTAATACACTAAACATGTATTTAATATTAATACACTAAACATGTATTTAATATGTATACACTAATCATGTATTTAATATTAATACACTAATCATGTATTTAATATTTATACACTAAATATGTATTTAATATTCATACACTTAACATGTATTTAATATTTATACACTAAATATGTATTTAATATTCATACATTAAAAATTTATTTAATATTTATACACTGAACATGTATTTAATATTCATACATTAAACATGTATTTAATATTCAGACACTAAACATGTATTTAATATTTATACACTAAACATGTATTTAATATTCATACACTAAACATGTATTTAATATTCATACACTAAACATGTATTTAATATTTATACACTAAATATGTATTTAATATTCATACACTAAACATGTATTTAATATAAATACACTGAACATGTATTTGATAATCATATACTAAACGTATATGTAATCATATACTAATCATATATTTAATATTCATTTAGTAAACATGTATTTATTATCCTCTAAATAAGGCACACTTGGAAATAATGAATTTCTTTATGCGTGCAGTTGCGGCAGAAGTCCACAGGAGGGCGCAGGTTCCCTCTTAATAAGTCCGGTCCTCTCCGTCTCATACACTTATATTTATACACTAAACATGTATTTAATATTAATACACTAAACATGTATTTAATATTTATACACTAAACATGTATTTAATATAATACAAAAACACGTATTTAATTTTAATAAACTAAACATATATTTAATATTCATACACTAAACATGTATTTAACATTTATACACTAAACATGTATTTAATATTCATACACTAAACATGTATTTAATATTAATACACTGAACATATATTTAATAATCATATACCAAACATATATGTAATTATATACTACTCATATATTTAATATTCATACAGTAAACATGTATTTAATATTCATACACTAAACATGTATTTAATATTCATACACTAAACATGTATTTAATATTCATACACTAAACATGCATGTAATATTCATACACTAAACATGCATTTAATATTCATACACTAAACATGTATTTAATATTAATACACTGAACATGTATTTAATAATCATATACCAAACATACATGTAATTATATACTACTCATATATTTAATATTCATACAGTAAACATGTATTTATTATCCTCTAAATAAGGCACACTTGGAAATAATGAATTTCGTTATGTGTGCAGTTGCGGCAGAAGTCCACAGGAGGGCGAACGTTCCCTCTTAATAAGTCCGGTCCTCTCCGTCTCTCTATCTCTCTTTTTCCTTTTTTTTTTGTTTCTTTTATTTTTTTTTACATAAGTTTGGTTTCTCATACACTTATATTTATACACTAAACATGTATTTAATATTAATACACTAAACATGTATTTAATATTTATACACTAAACATGTATTTAATATTAGTACAAAAACATGTATTTAATTTTAATAAACTAAACATATATTTAAAATTAATACACTAAACATGTATTTAATATTAATACAAAAACATGTATTTAATTTTAATAAACGAAACATATATTTAATATTAATACACTAAACATGTATTAAATATTCATACACTAAACATGTATTTAATATTCATTCAATAAACATGTAGTTATTATTCTTACACTTAATATGTATTTAATATTAATACAAAAACATGTATTTAATTTTAATAAACTAATCATATATTTAATATTAAAACACTAAACATGTATTTAATATTTTTACACTAAACGTGTATTTAATATTTATACACTAAAAGTGTATTTAACATTTATACACTAAACATGTATTTAATATTCATACACTAAACATGTAGTTATTATTTATACACTAAACATGTATTTAATATTAATACACTAAACATGTATTTAATATTTATACACTAAACATGTATTTAATATTAATACACTAAATATGTATTTATTATACATCCACTAAACATGTATTTAATATTCATAAACTAAACATGTATTTAATATTTATACACTAAACATGTATTTAATATTAATAAAAAACATGTATTTAAGTTTAATAAACTAAACATATATTTAATATTAATACACTAAACATGTATTTAATATTTATGCAGTAAACATGTATTGAATATTCATACACTAAACATGTATTTAATATTATACACTAAACATGCATTTAATATTCATACACTAAACATGTATTTAATATTTATACACTAAACATGTATTTAATATTAATACAAAAACATGTATTTAATTTTAATAAACTAAACATATATTTAATATTATTACACCAAACATGTATTTAATATTAACACACTAAACATGTATTAAATATTCATACACTAAACATTTATTTAATATTCATTCAATAAACATGAAGTTATTATTCTTACACTTAATATGTATTTAATATTAATACAAAAACATGTATTTAATTTTAATAAACTAATCATATATTTAATATTAATACACTAAACATGTATTTAATATTTTTACACTAAACGTGTATTTAATATTTATACACTAAAAGTGTATTTAACATTTATACACTAAACATTTATTTAATATTCATACACTAAACATGTAGTTATTATTTATACACTAAACATGTATTTAATATTAATACACTAAACATGTATTTAATATTTATACACTAAACATGTATTTAATATTAATACACTAAATATGTATTTATTATATATCCACTAAACATGTATTTAATATTCATAAACTAAACATGTATTTAATATTTATACACTAAACATGTATTTAATATTAATACAAAACATGTATTTAAGTTTAATAAACTAAACATATATTTAATATTAATACACTAAACATGTATTTAATATTTATGCAGTAAACATGTATTGAATATTCATACACTAAACATGTATTTAATATTATACACTAAACATGCATTTAATATTCATACACTAAACATGTATTTAATATTTATACACTAAACATGTATTTAATATTAATACAAAAACATGTATTTAATTTTAATAAACTAAACATATATTTAATATTATTACACCAAACATGTATTTAATATTTATACACTGAACATGTATTTAATATTCATACATTAAAATGTATTTAATATTAATACACTAATCATGTATTTAATATTCATACACTTAACATGTATTTAATATTTATTCACGAAACATGTATTTAATATTCATACATTAAAAATGTATTTAATATTCATACACTAAACATGTATTTAATATTCGTACACGAAACATGTATTTAATATTCATACATTAAACATGTATTTAATATTCATACACTAAACATGTATTTAATATTAATACACTAAATATGTATTTATTATATATCCACTAAACATGTATTTAATATTCATAAACTAAATATATATTTAATATTAATACAGTAAACATGTATTTAATATTAATACACTAAACATGTATTTAATATTTTTACACTAAACATGTATTTAATATTTATACACTAAACATGTATTTAATATTAATACAAAAACATGTATTTAATTTTAATAAACTAAACATATATTTAATATTAATACACTAAACATGTATTTAATATTCATACACTAAACATGTAGTTATTATTTACACACTAAACATGTATTTAATATTAATACACTAAACATGTATTTAATATTTATACACTAAACATGTATTTAATATTCATACACGAAACATGTATTTAATATTCATACACTAAACATGTATTTAATATTTATACACTAAACATGTATTTAATATTCATACACGAAACATGTATTTAATATTTATACACTAAACATGTATTAAATATTTATACACTAAACATGTATTTAATATTCATACAATAAACATGTAGTTATTATTCTTACACTTAATATGTATTTAATATTAATACAAAAATATGTATTTAATTTTAATAAACTAAACATATATTTAATATTAATACACTAAACATGTATTTAATATTTATACATTAAACATGTAGTTATTATTCTTACACTTAATATGTATTTAATATTAATACAAAAATATGTATTTAATTTTAATAAACTAAACATATATTTAATATTAATACACTAAACATGTATTTAATATTTATACATTAAACATGTATTTAATATTCATACACTAAACATGTAGTTATTATTTATACACTAAACATGTATTTAATATTAATACAGTAAACATGTATTAAATATTTATACACAAAACATGTATTTAATATTAATACAATAAACATGTAATTATTATACTTACACTTAATATGTATTTAATATTAATACAAAAATATGTATTTAATTTTAATAAACTAAACATATATTTAATATTAATACACTAAACCTGTATTTAATATTTATACACTAAACATGTATTTAATATTAATACAAAAACATGTATTTAATTTTAATAAACTAAACACATATTTAATATTAATACACTAAACATTTATTTAATATTTATACACTAAACATGTATTTAATATTAATACAAAAACATGTATTTAATTTTAATAAACTAAACATATATTTAATATTAATACACTAAACATGTATTTAATATTTATACAATAAACATGTATTTAATATTTATACACTAAACAAGTATTTAATATTAATACACTAATCATGTATTTAATATTCATACACTAAATATGTATTTAATATTCATACACAATAACATGTATTTAATATTCATACACGAAACATGTATTTAATATTTATACACTAAACATGTATTTAATATTCATTAACCAAACATGTATTTAATATTCATACTTTAAACATGTATTTAATATTAATACACTAAACATGTATTTAATATTTATACACTAAACATGTATTTAATATTAATACAAAAACATGTATTTAATTTTACTAAACTAAACACATATTTAATATTCATACACTAAACATGTATTCAACATTTATACACTAAACATGTATTTAATATTAATACACTAAACATGTATTTAATATTTATACACTAAACATGTATTTAATATTAATACAAAAACATGTATTTAATTTTAATAAACTAAACATATATTTAATATTAATACACTAAACATATAGTTATTATTTATACACTAAACATGTATTTCATATTCATACACTAAACATGTATTTAATATTAATACACTGAACATGTATTTAATATTTATACAGTTATACAGTTTATACAGTTTGTACAGATATCACAAAAAAAATCATGTTGGTTAAATATTAAATGTGGGGTACCACAGGGGTCAGTCTTAGGGCCCAAGATGTTCATCATGTATATAAATGATATTTGTAAAGTAACTGAAAACCTTAAATATGTGTTATTTGCGGATGACACCAAAGTACTCTGTTCTGATGTGGACTTGCAGCAGCTCCTGAGGTCCGTCACCATGGAGATGTATAAACTAAAAAAATGGTTTGATGCTAATAAATTATCATTAAACCTAAATAAAACTAACTTTATGTTATTTGGAAATAAGAAAAAATGATATAGATGTAAAATTATATATAGACAATGTTAGTATAGAAAGAGTAAACAAAATCAAATTTTTGGGTGTGATCTTGTACCACAGGATCTGCTGGAAGTCACACATTACATACATCAAAGGGAAGTTGGCCAGAAGTATTGCTGTCCTGGGTAAAACAAGGCACATTCTTAATCAAAAAACATTACACACTCTTTATTGTACACTTGTTTTACCATATTTGAGTTACTGTCTAGAAGTTTGGGGAAATACATACAGGACGAACATCCAACCACTATTCATCATGCAAAAAAGGGCCATCAGACTGATACATAACACAGGATCCCGAGAACACACTAATGGATTATTTATAAAAACATTTGATTTAAAACTACCAGATCTCATCCAACTCAAGACTGCCCAAATGATTTATAAAGCAAGTAAAGATTCACTTCCAACAGGGTTACAGAGAAGATTTTTACAAAGAGAAGGGAATTATAATTTAAGAGGAGAACTACTTTTTAAGATCCAATATTGTAGAACAACGCAGAAACGAATGAGTATAACAATAGCAGGGCTTAAAATATGGAACTGTTTAAAGGATGAAATAAAACACAGCACCAACGTAAGCCAGTTTAAAAAGCTTTTTAAATCATTTATCATTAGTAAATATAAGAAAGAAGAGCAAACATTGTTTTAGAAAGACAATAATATATGATGTGTATATAAATAAAATTTATGATTTCATAATTATACATATAGGTTATATTAAAATGTATATATTACCACTTTACATGGAATTTAAATAGATTGAGTATAATATATATATATATATATATATATATATATAAGTGTACGGATGTATATGTTTGATTTAAATGTTAAACTGTGTATATGAGACGTGTGCTACATATATGTTGCTTATGTATTGTTTAAAAAAAAAAAAGTAATATAAGTGAAGCATGTTTTAGATTTTATATATTTTGAACCTTGTTCTTGTTGTGATGGGGTAGGTTTGTATAAGCGTTGCTTCAACCTACACCCTTTCGGCTCAATCATTGCACAAATGAGTGTTTTTTTGTGTGTTTTTTTTCTTTTCTTGTTGTTGTTCTTTGTTTTATGTGAAGATTGCCGAAATAAAATACATTGATACACTAAACATGTATTTAATATTAATACTCTAAATATGTATTTATTATTTATCCACTAAACATGTATTTAATATTCATAATCTAAACATGTATTTAATATTCATACACTTAACGTGTATTTAATATTCATACACTAAACATGTATTTAATATTAATAAAAAAAACATGTATTTAAGTTTAATAAACTAAACATATATTTAATATTAATACACTAAACATGTATTTAATATTCATACACTAAACATGTATTTAATATTCACACACTAAACATGTATTTAATATTTATACACTAAACATATATTTAATATTCATACACTAAACATGTATTTAATAATAATACACTGAACATGTATTTAATAATCATATACTAAACGCATATGTTTTTATATACTAATCATATATTTAATATTCATACAGTAAACATGTATTTATTATCCTCTAAATAAGGCACTCTTGGAAATAATGAATTTCTTTATGTGTGCAGTTGCGGCGGAAGTCCACAGGAGGGCGCACGTTCCCTCTTAATAAGTCCGGTTTCTCTCCGTCTCTCTCTCTCTCTCTTTTTCCTTTTTTTTGTTTCTTTTTTTTTTTTTTACACAAGTTTGGTTTCTCGTGCACTTATATTTATACACTAAACATGTATTTAATATTAATACACTAAACATGTATTTAATATTAATACACTGAACATGTATTTAATATTTATACATTAAACATGTATTTAATATTAATACAAAAACATGTATTTAATTTTAATAAACTAAACATATACTTAATATTAATACACTAAACATGTATTTAATATTTATACACTAAACATATATTTTACATTTATACACTAAACATGTATTTAATTTTAATAAACTAAACACATATTTAATATTAATACACGAAACATGTATTTAATATTTATACACTAAACATGTATTTAATATTCATAAACCAAACATGTATTTAATCTTCATACTTTAAACATGTATTTAATATTTATACACTAAACATGTATTTAATATTCATAAACTAAACATGTATTTAATATTCATACTTTAAACATGTATTTAATATTCATACACTAAACATGTATTTAATATTCATACACTAAACATGCATTTAATATTCATACACTAAACATGTATTTAATATTCATACACTAAACATGTATTTAATATTAATACACTGAACATGTATATAATAATAATATACTAAACGTATATGTAATTATACACTAATCATGTATTTAATTTTCATACAGTAAACATGTATTTATTATCCTCTAAATAAGGCACACTTGGAAATAATGAATTTCTTTATGTGTGCAGTTGCGGAAGAAGTCCACAGGAGGGCGCACGTTCCCCCTTAATAAGTCCGGTCCTCCCCGTCTCTCTCTCTCTCTCTCTTTTTCCTTTTTTTTTTGTTTCTTTTATTTTTTTTTACATAAGTTTGGTTTCTCATACACTTATATTTATACACTAAACATGTATTTAATATTAATACACTAAACATGTATTTAATATTTATACACTAAACATGTATTTAATATTAATACAAAAACATTTATTTAATTTTAATAAACTAAATATATATTTAATATTTATACACTAAACATGTATTTAACATTCATACACTAAACATGTATTTAATATTTATACACTTAACATGTATTTAATATTTATACACTAAATATGTATTTAATATTCATAAACTAAACATGTATTTAATATTCATGCTTTAAAAATGTATTTAATATTTATACACTAAACATGTATTTAATATTTATACACTAAACATGTATTTAATATTAATACAAAAACATGTATTTAATTTTACTAAACTAAACATATATTTAATATTTATACACTAAACATGTATTTAACATTCATACAGTAAACATGTATTTCATATTTATACACTAAACATTTATTTAATATTCATACATTAAACATGTATTTGATAATTATACACTAAACATGTATTTAATATTTATACACTAAACATGTATTTAATATTTTCACACTAAACTTGTATTTAATATTAATACACTAAACATGTATTTAATATTCATACACTAAACATGTACTTATTATTCATACACTAAACATGTATTTAATATTAATACACTAAACATGTATTTATTTTTATACACTAAACATGTATTTAATATTAATACAAAAACATGTATTTAATTTTAATAAACTAAACATGTATTTAATATTAATACACCAAACATGTATTTAATACTCATACACTAAACATGTATTTAATATTTTCACACTAAACTTGTATTTAATATTCATACACTAAACATGTAGTTATTATTCATACACTAAACATGTATTTAATATTAATACACTAAACATCTATTTATTTTTATACACTAAACATGTATTTAATATTAATACAAAAACATGTATTTAATTTTAATGAACTAAACATATATTTAATTTTAATAAACTAAACATATATTTAATATTAATACACTAAACATGTATTTAATATTCATACACTAAACATGTAGTTATTATTTATACACTAAACATGTATTTAATATTAATACACTAAACATGTATTTAATATTAATACACTAAACATGTATTTAATATATATACACTAAACATGTATTTAATATTAATACAAAAACATGTATTTAATTTTAATAAACTAAACATGTATTAAATATTTATACACTAAACATGTATTTAATATATATACACTAAACATGTATTTAATATTAATACAAAAACATGTATTTAATTTTAATAAACTAAACATGTATTAAATATTTATACACTAAACATGTATTTAATATTTATACACTAAACATGTATTTAATATTCATTCACTAAACATGTAGTTATTATTCATACACTAAATATGTATTTAATATAAATACAAAAACATGTATTTAATATTCATATACTAAACCTGTAGTTATTATTAATACACTAAACACGTATTTAATATTTATACACTAAACATTGATTTATGATTCATACACTGAACATGTATGTAATATTTTTACACTAAACGTGTATTTAATATTTATACACTAAACATGTATTTAATATTTATACACTAAACATGTATTTAATATTCATACACTAAACATGTATTTAATATTAATACACTGAACATGTATTTAATAATCATATACTAAACGTTAATGTAATTATATACTAATCATATATTTAATATTCATACAGTAAACATGTATTTATTATCCTCTAAATAAGGCACACTTGGAAATAATGAATTTCTTTATGTGTGCAGTCTCGGCAGAAGTCCACAGGAGGGCGCACGTTCCCTCTTAATAAGTCCAGTCCTCTCCGTCTGTCTCTCTTTTTCAATTTTTTTTGTTTTATTTTATTTTTTTTACATAAGTTTGGTTTCTCATACACTTATATTTATACACTAAACATGTATTTAATATTAATAAACTAAAAATGTATTTAATATTTATACACTAAACATGTATTTAATATTAATACAAAAACATGTAGTTAATTTTAATAAACTAAACATGTATTTAATATTTATACACTAAACATGTATTTAATATTTATACACTAAACATGTATTTAATATTAATACACTTAACATGTATTTAATATTTTTACACTAAACATGTATTTAACATTTATACACTAAACATGTATTTAATATTAATACAAAAACATGTATTTAACATTTATACACTAAACATGTATTTAATATTAATACAAAAACATGTATTTAATTTTAATAAACTAAACATATATTTAATATTAATACACTAAACATGTATTTAATATTTATACACTAAACATGTATTTAATATTCATACAATAAACATGTATTTAATATTAATACACTAAACATGTATTTAATATTAATACACTTAACATGTATTTAATATTTTTACACTAAACATGTATTTAATATTCATACACGAAACATATATTTAATATTTATACACTAAACATGTATTTAACATTTATACACTAAACATGTATTTAATATTAATACAAAAACATGTATTTAATTTTAATAAACTAAACATATATTTAATATTAATACACTAAACATGTATTTAATATTTATACACTAAACATGTATTTAATATTATTACACTAAACATGTATTTAATATTAATGCACTAAACATGTATTTAATATTAATATACTAAATATGTATTTATTATTTATCCACTAAACATGTATTTAATATTAATACAAAAACATGTATTTAATTTTAATAAACTAAACATATATTTAATATTAATACACTAAACATGTATTTAATATTTTTACAATAAACGTGTATTTAATATTTATACACTAAAAGTGTATTTAATATTAATACACTAAACATGTATTTAATATTAATACACTAAACATGTATATAATATTTATACACTAAACATGTATTTAATATTCATACACTAAACATGTATTTAATATTAATACACTAAACATGTATTTAATATTTATACACTAAACATGTATTTAATATTAATACACTAAACCTGTATTTAATATTAATACAAAAACATGTATTTAAGTTTAATAAACTAAACATATATTTAATATTGATACACTAAACATGTATTTAATATTTATACACCAAACATGTATTTAATATGCATACACTAAAAATGTATTTAATATTTATACACTAAACATGTATTTAACATTCATACACTAAACATGTATTTAATATTTATACACTAAATATGTATTTAATATTCATACCCTAAACATGTATTTAATATTAATACACTGAACATGTATTTAATAATCATATACTAAACGTTAATGTAATTATATACTAATCATATATTTAATATTCATACAGTAAACATGTATTTATTATCCTCTAAATAAGGCACACTTGGAAATAATGAATTTCTTTATGTGTGCAGTTGCGGCAGAAGTCCACAGGAGGGCGAACGTTCCCTCTTAATAAGTCCGGTCCTCTCCGTCTCTCTCTCCCTCTTTTTCCTTTTTTTGTTTCTTTTATTTTTTTTTTTACATAAGTTTGGTTTCTCATACACTTATATTTATACACTAAACATGTATTTAATATTAATACACTAAACATGTATTTAATATTTGTACACTAAACATGTATTTAATATTAATACAAAAACATGTATTTAATTTTAATAAACTAAACATATATTTAATATTTATACACTAAACATGTATTTAATATTCATAAACTAAACATGTATTTAATATTCATACTTTAAACATGTATATAATATTTATACACTAAACATGTATTTAATATTCATACATTAAACATGTATTTAATATTAATATACTAAATATGTATTTATTATTTATCCACTAAACATGTATTTAATATTAATACAAAAACATGTATTTAATTTTAATAAACTAAACATATATTTAATATTTATACACTAAACATGTATTTAATATTCATAAACTAAACATGTATTTAATATTTATACACTAAACATGTATTTAATATTATTACACTAAACATGTATTTAATATTAATGCACTAAACATGTATTTAATATTAATATACTAAATATGTATTTATTATTTATCCACTAAACATGTATTTAATATTAATACAAAAACATGTATTTAATTTTAATAAACTAAACATATATTTAATATTAATACACTAAACATGTATTTAATATTTTTACAATAAACGTGTATTTAATATTTATACACTAAAAGTGTATTTAATATTAATACACTAAACATGTATTTAATATTAATACACTAAACATGTATATAATATTTATACACTAAACATGTATTTAATATTCATACACTAAACATGTATTTAATATTAATACACTAAACATGTATTTAATATTTATACACTAAACATGTATTTAATATTAATACACTAAACCTGTATTTAATATTAATACAAAAACATGTATTTAAGTTTAATAAACTAAACATATATTTAATATTGATACACTAAACATGTATTTAATATTTATACACCAAACATGTATTTAATATGCATACACTAAAAATGTATTTAATATTTATACACTAAACATGTATTTAACATTCATACACTAAACATGTATTTAATATTTATACACTAAATATGTATTTAATATTCATACACTAAACATGTATTTAATATTAATACACTGAACATGTATTTAATAATCATATACTAAACGTATATGTAATTATATACTAATCATATATTTAATATTCATACAGTAAACATGTATTTATTATCCTCTAAATAAGGCACACTTGGAAATAATGAATTTCTTTATGTGTGCAGTTGCGGCAGAAGTCCACAGGAGGGCGCACGTTCCCTCTTAATAAGTCCGGTCCTCTCCGTCTCTCTCTCCCTCTTTTTCCTTTTTTTGTTTCTTTTATTTTTTTTTTTACATAAGTTTGGTTTCTCATACACTTATATTTATACACTAAACATGTATTTAATATTAATACACTAAACATGTATTTAATATTTGTACACTAAACATGTATTTAATATTAATACAAAAACATGTATTTAATTTTAATAAACTAAACATATATTTAATATTAATACACTAAACATGTATTTAATATTTTTACAATAAACGTGTATTTAATATTTATACACTAAAAGTGTATTTAATATTAATACACTAAACATGTATTTAATATTAATACACTAAACATGTATATAATATTTATACACTAAACATGTATTTAATATTCATACACTAAACATGTATTTAATATTAATACACTAAACATGTATTTAATATTTATACACTAAACATGTATTTAATATTAATACACTAAACCTGTATTTAATATTAATACAAAAACATGTATTTAAGTTTAATAAACTAAACATATATTTAATATTGATACACTAAACATGTATTTAACATTCATACACTAAACATGTATTTAATATTTATACACTAAATATGTATTTAATATTCATACACTAAACATGTATTTAATATTAATACACTGAACATGTATTTAATAATCATATACTAAACGTTAATGTAATTATATACTAATCATATATTTAATATTCATACAGTAAACATGTATTTATTATCCTCTAAATAAGGCACACTTGGAAATAATGAATTTCTTTATGTGTGCAGTTGCGGCAGAAGTCCACAGGAGGGCGCACGTTCCCTCTTAATAAGTCCGGTCCTCTCCGTCTCTCTCTCCCTCTTTTTCCTTTTTTTGTTTCTTTTATTTTTTTTTTTACATAAGTTTGGTTTCTCATACACTTATATTTATACACTAAACATGTATTTAATATTAATACACTAAACATGTATTTAATATTTGTACACTAAACATGTATTTAATATTAATACAAAAACATGTATTTAATTTTAATAAACTAAACATATATTTAATATTTATACACTAAACATGTATTTAATATTCATAAACTAAACATGTATTTAATATTCATACTTTAAACATGTATTTAATATTTATACACTAAACATGTATTTAATATTCATACATTAAACATGTATTTAACATTTATACACTAAACATGTATTTAATATTAATACACTGAATATGTATTTATTATTAATCCACTAAACATGTATTTAATATCCATAAAGTAAACATGTATTTAATATTAATACACTAAACATGTATTTAATATTTATACACTAAACATGTATTTAACATTTATACACTAAACATGTTTTTAATATTAATACACTAAACATGTATTTAATATTAATACAAAAACATGTATTTAATTTTAATAAACTAAACATATATTTAATATTAATACACTAAACATGTATTTAATATTTATACACTAAACATGTATTTAACATTTATACACTAAACATGTTTTTAATATTAATACACTAAACATGTATTTAATATTAATACAAAAACATGTATTTAATTTTAATAAAATAAACATATATTTAATATTAATACACTAAACATGTATTTAATATTCATACACTAAACATGTAGTTATTATTTATACACTAAACATGTATTTAATATTAATACACTAAACATGTATTTAATATTTATACACTAAACATGTATTTAATATTTATACACTAAACATGTATTTAATATTAATACACTGAATATGTATTTATTATTAATCCACTAAACATGTATTTAATATCCATAAAGTAAACATGTATTTAATATTAATACACTAAACATGTATTTAATATTCATACACTAAACATGTAGTTATTATTCATACACTAAACATGTATTTAATATTAATACACTAAACATGTATTTAATATTTATACACTAAACATGTATTTAATATTAATACAAAAACATGTATTTAATTTTAATAAACTAAACATATATTTAATATTAATACACTAAACATGTATTTAATATTCAAACACTAAACATGTAGTTATTATTTACACACTAAACATGTATTTAATATTAATACACTAAACATGTATTTAATATTTATACACTAAACATGTATTTAATATTTATACACTAAACATGTATTTAATATTTATACACTAAACATGTATTAAATATTTATACACTAAACATGTATTTAATATTCATACAATAAACATGTAGTTATTATTCTTACACTTAATATGTATTTAATATTAATACAAAAATATGTATTTAATTTTAATAAACTAAACATATATTTAATATTAATACACTAAACATGTATTTAATATTTATACATTAAACATGTAGTTATTATTCTTACACTTAATATGTATTTAATATTAATACAAAAATATGTATTTAATTTTAATAAACTAAACATATATTTAATATTAATACACTAAACATGTATTTAATATTTATACATTAAACATGTATTTAATATTCATACACTAAACATGTAGTTATTATTTATACACTAAACATGTATTTAATATTAATACAGTAAACATGTATTAAATATTTATACACAAAACATGTATTTAATATTAATACAATAAACATGTAATTATTATACTTACACTTAATATGTATTTAATATTAATACAAAAATATGTATTTAATTTTAATAAACTAAACATATATTTAATATTAATACACTAAACCTGTATTTAATATTTATACACTAAACATGTATTTAATATTAATACAAAAACATGTATTTAATTTTAATAAACTAAACACATATTTAATATTAATACACTAAACATTTATTTAATATTTATACACTAAACATGTATTTAATATTAATACAAAAACATGTATTTAATTTTAATAAACTAAACATATATTTAATATTAATACACTAAACATGTATTTAATATTTATACAATAAACATGTATTTAATATTTATACACTAAACAAGTATTTAATATTAATACACTAATCATGTATTTAATATTCATACACTAAATATGTATTTAATATTCATACACAATAACATGTATTTAATATTCATACACGAAACATGTATTTAATATTTATACACTAAACATGTATTTAATATTCATTAACCAAACATGTATTTAATATTCATACTTTAAACATGTATTTAATATTAATACACTAAACATGTATTTAATATTTATACACTAAACATGTATTTAATATTAATACAAAAACATGTATTTAATTTTACTAAACTAAACACATATTTAATATTCATACACTAAACATGTATTCAACATTTATACACTAAACATGTATTTAATATTTATACACTAAACATGTATTTAATATTCATACAATAAACATGTATTTAATATTAATACACTAAACATGTATTTAATATTAATACACTTAACATGTATTTAATATTCATACAATAAACATGTATTTAATATTAATACACTAAACATGTATTTAATATTAATACACTTAACATGTATTTAATATTTTTACACTAAACATGTATTTAATATTCATACACGAAACATATATTTAATATTTATACACTAAACATGTATTTAACATTTATACACTAAACATGTATTTAATATTAATACAAAAACATGTATTTAATTTTAATAAACTAAACATATATTTAATATTAATACACTAAACATGTATTTAATATTTATACACTAAACATGTATTTAATATTATTACACTAAACATGTATTTAATATTAATGCACTAAACATGTATTTAATATTAATATACTAAATATGTATTTATTATTTATCCACTAAACATGTATTTAATATTAATACAAAAACATGTATTTAATTTTAATAAACTAAACATATATTTAATATTAATACACTAAACATGTATTTAATATTTTTACAATAAACGTGTATTTAATATTTATACACTAAAAGTGTATTTAATATTAATACACTAAACATGTATTTAATATTAATACACTAAACATGTATATAATATTTATACACTAAACATGTATTTAATATTCATACACTAAACATGTATTTAATATTAATACACTAAACATGTATTTAATATTTATACACTAAACATGTATTTAATATTAATACACTAAACCTGTATTTAATATTAATACAAAAACATGTATTTAAGTTTAATAAACTAAACATATATTTAATATTGATACACTAAACATGTATTTAATATTTATACACCAAACATGTATTTAATATGCATACACTAAAAATGTATTTAATATTTATACACTAAACATGTATTTAATATTCATACACTAAACATGTATTTAATATTAATACACTGAACATGTATTTAATAATCATATACTAAACGTTAATGTAATTATATACTAATCATATATTTAATATTCATACAGTAAACATGTATTTATTATCCTCTAAATAAGGCACACTTGGAAATAATGAATTTCTTTATGTGTGCAGTTGCGGCAGAAGTCCACAGGAGGGCGCACGTTCCCTCTTAATAAGTCCGGTCCTCTCCGTCTCTCTCTCCCTCTTTTTCCTTTTTTTGTTTCTTTTATTTTTTTTTTTACATAAGTTTGGTTTCTCATACACTTATATTTATACACTAAACATGTATTTAATATTAATACACTAAACATGTATTTAATAATTGTACACTAAACATGTATTTAATATTAATACAAAAACATGTATTTAATTTTAATAAACTAAACATATATTTAATATTTATACACTAAACATGTATTTAATATTCATAAACTAAACATGTATTTAATATTCATACTTTAAACATGTATTTAATATTTATACACTAAACATGTATTTAATATTCATACACTAAACATGTATTTAATATTTATACACTAAATATGTATTTAATATTCATAAACTAAACATGTATTTAATATTCATGCTTTAAAAATGTATTTAATATTTATACACTAAACATGTATTTAATATTTATACACTAAACATGTATTTAATATTAATACAAAAACATGTATTTAATTTTACTAAACTAAACATATATTTAATATTTATACACTAAACATGTATTTAACATTCATACAGTAAACATGTATTTCATATTTATACACTAAACATTTATTTAATATTCATACATTAAACATGTATTTGATAATTATACACTAAACATGTATTTAATATTTATACACTAAACATGTATTTAATATTTTCACACTAAACTTGTATTTAATATTAATACACTAAACATGTATTTAATATTCATACACTAAACATGTACTTATTATTCATACACTAAACATGTATTTAATATTAATACACTAAACATGTATTTATTTTTATACACTAAACATGTATTTAATATTAATACAAAAACATGTATTTAATTTTAATAAACTAAACATGTATTTAATATTAATACACCAAACATGTATTTAATACTCATACACTAAACATGTATTTAATATTTTCACACTAAACTTGTATTTAATATTCATACACTAAACATGTAGTTATTATTCATACACTAAACATGTATTTAATATTAATACACTAAACATCTATTTATTTTTATACACTAAACATGTATTTAATATTAATACAAAAACATGTATTTAATTTTAATGAACTAAACATATATTTAATTTTAATAAACTAAACATATATTTAATATTAATACACTAAACATGTATTTAATATTCATACACTAAACATGTAGTTATTATTTATACACTAAACATGTATTTAATATTAATACACTAAACATGTATTTAATATTAATACACTAAACATGTATTTAATATATATACACTAAACATGTATTTAATATTAATACAAAAACATGTATTTAATTTTAATAAACTAAACATGTATTAAATATTTATACACTAAACATGTATTTAATATATATACACTAAACATGTATTTAATATTAATACAAAAACATGTATTTAATTTTAATAAACTAAACATGTATTAAATATTTATACACTAAACATGTATTTAATATTTATACACTAAACATGTATTTAATATTCATTCACTAAACATGTAGTTATTATTCATACACTAAATATGTATTTAATATAAATACAAAAACATGTATTTAATATTCATATACTAAACCTGTAGTTATTATTAATACACTAAACACGTATTTAATATTTATACACTAAACATTGATTTATGATTCATACACTGAACATGTATGTAATATTTTTACACTAAACGTGTATTTAATATTTATACACTAAACATGTATTTAATATTTATACACTAAACATGTATTTAATATTCATACACTAAACATGTATTTAATATTAATACACTGAACATGTATTTAATAATCATATACTAAACGTTAATGTAATTATATACTAATCATATATTTAATATTCATACAGTAAACATGTATTTATTATCCTCTAAATAAGGCACACTTGGAAATAATGAATTTCTTTATGTGTGCAGTCTCGGCAGAAGTCCACAGGAGGGCGCACGTTCCCTCTTAATAAGTCCAGTCCTCTCCGTCTGTCTCTCTTTTTCAATTTTTTTTGTTTTATTTTATTTTTTTTACATAAGTTTGGTTTCTCATACACTTATATTTATACACTAAACATGTATTTAATATTAATAAACTAAAAATGTATTTAATATTTATACACTAAACATGTATTTAATATTAATACAAAAACATGTAGTTAATTTTAATAAACTAAACATGTATTTAATATTTATACACTAAACATGTATTTAATATTTATACACTAAACATGTATTTAATATTAATACACTTAACATGTATTTAATATTTTTACACTAAACATGTATTTAACATTTATACACTAAACATGTATTTAATATTAATACAAAAACATGTATTTAACATTTATACACTAAACATGTATTTAATATTAATACAAAAACATGTATTTAATTTTAATAAACTAAACATATATTTAATATTAATACACTAAACATGTATTTAATATTTATACACTAAACATGTATTTAATATTCATACAATAAACATGTATTTAATATTAATACACTAAACATGTATTTAATATTAATACACTTAACATGTATTTAATATTTTTACACTAAACATGTATTTAATATTCATACACGAAACATATATTTAATATTTATACACTAAACATGTATTTAACATTTATACACTAAACATGTATTTAATATTAATACAAAAACATGTATTTAATTTTAATAAACTAAACATATATTTAATATTAATACACTAAACATGTATTTAATATTTATACACTAAACATGTATTTAATATTATTACACTAAACATGTATTTAATATTAATATACTAAATATGTATTTATTATTTATCCACTAAACATGTATTTAATATTAATACAAAAACATGTATTTAATTTTAATAAACTAAACATATATTTAATATTAATACACTAAACATGTATTTAATATTTTTACAATAAACGTGTATTTAATATTTATACACTAAAAGTGTATTTAATATTAATACACTAAACATGTATTTAATATTAATACACTAAACATGTATATAATATTTATACACTAAACATGTATTTAATATTCATACACTAAACATGTATTTAATATTAATACACTAAACATGTATTTAATATTTATACACTAAACATGTATTTAATATTAATACACTAAACCTGTATTTAATATTAATACAAAAACATGTATTTAAGTTTAATAAACTAAACATATATTTAATATTGATACACTAAACATGTATTTAATATTTATACACCAAACATGTATTTAATATGCATACACTAAAAATGTATTTAATATTTATACACTAAACATGTATTTAACATTCATACACTAAACATGTATTTAATATTTATACACTAAATATGTATTTAATATTCATACCCTAAACATGTATTTAATATTAATACACTGAACATGTATTTAATAATCATATACTAAACGTTAATGTAATTATATACTAATCATATATTTAATATTCATACAGTAAACATGTATTTATTATCCTCTAAATAAGGCACACTTGGAAATAATGAATTTCTTTATGTGTGCAGTTGCGGCAGAAGTCCACAGGAGGGCGCACGTTCCCTCTTAATAAGTCCGGTCCTCTCCGTCTCTCTCTCCCTCTTTTTCCTTTTTTTGTTTCTTTTATTTTTTTTTTTACATAAGTTTGGTTTCTCATACACTTATATTTATACACTAAACATGTATTTAATATTAATACACTAAACATGTATTTAATATTTGTACACTAAACATGTATTTAATATTAATACAAAAACATGTATTTAATTTTAATAAACTAAACATATATTTAATATTTATACACTAAACATGTATTTAATATTCATAAACTAAACATGTATTTAATATTCATACTTTAAACATGTATATAATATTTATACACTAAACATGTATTTAATATTCATACATTAAACATGTATTTAATATTAATATACTAAATATGTATTTATTATTTATCCACTAAACATGTATTTAATATTAATACAAAAACATGTATTTAATTTTAATAAACTAAACATATATTTAATATTTATACACTAAACATGTATTTAATATTCATAAACTAAACATGTATTTAATATTTATACACTAAACATGTATTTAATATTATTACACTAAACATGTATTTAATATTAATGCACTAAACATGTATTTAATATTAATATACTAAATATGTATTTATTATTTATCCACTAAACATGTATTTAATATTAATACAAAAACATGTATTTAATTTTAATAAACTAAACATATATTTAATATTAATACACTAAACATGTATTTAATATTTTTACAATAAACGTGTATTTAATATTTATACACTAAAAGTGTATTTAATATTAATACACTAAACATGTATTTAATATTAATACACTAAACATGTATATAATATTTATACACTAAACATGTATTTAATATTCATACACTAAACATGTATTTAATATTAATACACTAAACATGTATTTAATATTTATACACTAAACATGTATTTAATATTAATACACTAAACCTGTATTTAATATTAATACAAAAACATGTATTTAAGTTTAATAAACTAAACATATATTTAATATTGATACACTAAACATGTATTTAATATTTATACACCAAACATGTATTTAATATGCATACACTAAAAATGTATTTAATATTTATACACTAAACATGTATTTAACATTCATACACTAAACATGTATTTAATATTTATACACTAAATATGTATTTAATATTCATACACTAAACATGTATTTAATATTAATACACTGAACATGTATTTAATAATCATATACTAAACGTTAATGTAATTATATACTAATCATATATTTAATATTCATACAGTAAACATGTATTTATTATCCTCTAAATAAGGCACACTTGGAAATAATGAATTTCTTTATGTGTGCAGTTGCGGCAGAAGTCCACAGGAGGGCGCACGTTCCCTCTTAATAAGTCCGGTCCTCTCCGTCTCTCTCTCCCTCTTTTTCCTTTTTTTGTTTCTTTTATTTTTTTTTTTACATAAGTTTGGTTTCTCATACACTTATATTTATACACTAAACATGTATTTAATATTAATACACTAAACATGTATTTAATATTTGTACACTAAACATGTATTTAATATTAATACAAAAACATGTATTTAATTTTAATAAACTAAACATATATTTAATATTTATACACTAAACATGTATTTAATATTCATAAACTAAACATGTATTTAATATTCATACTTTAAACATGTATTTAATATTTATACACTAAACATGTATTTAATATTCATACATTAAACATGTATTTAACATTTATACACTAAACATGTATTTAATATTAATACACTGAATATGTATTTATTATTAATCCACTAAACATGTATTTAATATCCATAAAGTAAACATGTATTTAATATTAATACACTAAACATGTATTTAATATTTATACACTAAACATGTATTTAACATTTATACACTAAACATGTTTTTAATATTAATACACTAAACATGTATTTAATATTAATACAAAAACATGTATTTAATTTTAATAAACTAAACATATATTTAATATTAATACACTAAACATGTATTTAATATTTATACACTAAACATGTATTTAACATTTATACACTAAACATGTTTTTAATATTAATACACTAAACATGTATTTAATATTAATACAAAAACATGTATTTAATTTTAATAAAATAAACATATATTTAATATTAATACACTAAACATGTATTTAATATTCATACACTAAACATGTAGTTATTATTTATACACTAAACATGTATTTAATATTAATACACTAAACATGTATTTAATATTTATACACTAAACATGTATTTAATATTTATACACTAAACATGTATTTAATATTAATACACTGAATATGTATTTATTATTAATCCACTAAACATGTATTTAATATCCATAAAGTAAACATGTATTTAATATTAATACACTAAACATGTATTTAATATTCATACACTAAACATGTAGTTATTATTCATACACTAAACATGTATTTAATATTAATACACTAAACATGTATTTAATATTTATACACTAAACATGTATTTAATATTAATACAAAAACATGTATTTAATTTTAATAAACTAAACATATATTTAATATTAATACACTAAACATGTATTTAATATTCAAACACTAAACATGTAGTTATTATTTACACACTAAACATGTATTTAATATTAATACACTAAACATGTATTTAATATTTATACACTAAACATGTATTTAATATTTATACACTAAACATGTATTTAATATTTATACACTAAACATGTATTAAATATTTATACACTAAACATGTATTTAATATTCATACAATAAACATGTAGTTATTATTCTTACACTTAATATGTATTTAATATTAATACAAAAATATGTATTTAATTTTAATAAACTAAACATATATTTAATATTAATACACTAAACATGTATTTAATATTTATACATTAAACATGTAGTTATTATTCTTACACTTAATATGTATTTAATATTAATACAAAAATATGTATTTAATTTTAATAAACTAAACATATATTTAATATTAATACACTAAACATGTATTTAATATTTATACATTAAACATGTATTTAATATTCATACACTAAACATGTAGTTATTATTTATACACTAAACATGTATTTAATATTAATACAGTAAACATGTATTAAATATTTATACACAAAACATGTATTTAATATTAATACAATAAACATGTAATTATTATACTTACACTTAATATGTATTTAATATTAATACAAAAATATGTATTTAATTTTAATAAACTAAACATATATTTAATATTAATACACTAAACCTGTATTTAATATTTATACACTAAACATGTATTTAATATTAATACAAAAACATGTATTTAATTTTAATAAACTAAACACATATTTAATATTAATACACTAAACATTTATTTAATATTTATACACTAAACATGTATTTAATATTAATACAAAAACATGTATTTAATTTTAATAAACTAAACATATATTTAATATTAATACACTAAACATGTATTTAATATTTATACAATAAACATGTATTTAATATTTATACACTAAACAAGTATTTAATATTAATACACTAATCATGTATTTAATATTCATACACTAAATATGTATTTAATATTCATACACAATAACATGTATTTAATATTCATACACGAAACATGTATTTAATATTTATACACTAAACATGTATTTAATATTCATTAACCAAACATGTATTTAATATTCATACTTTAAACATGTATTTAATATTAATAAACTAAACATATATTTAATATTATTACACTAAACATGTATTTAATATTTATACACTGAACATGTATTTAATATTCATACACTAAACATTTAGTTATTATTTATACACTAAACATGTATTTAATATTAATACACTAAACATGTATTTAATATTTATACACTAAACATGTATTTAATATTCATTAACCAAACATGTATTTAATATTAATACAAAAACATGTATTTAATTTTAATAAACTAAACATATATTTAATATTATTACACTAAACATGTATTTAATATTTATACACTGAACATGTATTTAATATTCATACACTAAACATTTAGTTATTATTTATACACTAAACATGTATTTAATATTAATACACTAAACATGTATTTAATATTAATACACTAAACATGTATTTAATATTAATACACTAAACATGTATTTAATATTCATAAACTAAACATGTATTTAACATTTATACACTAAACATGTATTTAATATTCATACACTAAACATGTATTTAATTTTTAATAAACTAAACATATATTTAATATTAATACACTAAACATGTATTTAATATTTATACACTAAACATGTAGTTATTATTCATACACTAAACATGTAGTTATTATTCGTACACTAAACATGTATTTAATATTAATACAGTAAACATGTATTAAATATTTATACACTAAACATGTATTTAATATTCATTCAATAAACATGTAGTTATTATTCTTACACTTAATATGTATTTAATATTAATACAAAAACATGTATTTAATTTTATTAAACTAAACATATATTTAATATTAATACACTAAACATGTATTTAATATTTATACACTAAACATGTATTTTATATTAATACAGTAAAAATGTATTAAATATTTATACACTAAACATGTATTTAATATTAATACAAAAACATGTATTTAATTTTAATAAACTAAATATATATTTAATATTAATACACTAAACATGTATTAAATATTTTTACACTAAAAGTGTATTTAATATTCATACACTAAAGGTGTATTTAATATTCATACACTAAACATGTGTTTAATATTAATACACTAAACATGTATTTAATATTAATACAAAAACATACATTTAATTTTAATAAACTAAATATATATTTAATATTGATACACTAAACATGTATTTAATATTTTTACACTAAACGTGTATTTAATATTCGTACACTAAAAATGTAATTAATATTTATACACTAAACATGTATTTAATATTAATACACAAAATATGTATTTATTATATATCCACTAAACATGTATTTAATATTCATAAACTAAATATATATTTAATATTAATACACTAAACATGTATTTAATATTAATACACTAAACATGTATTTAATATTTTTACACTAAACATGGATTTAATATTCATACACTAAACATGTATTTAATATTCATACACTAAACATGTATTTAATATTAATACAAAAACAGGTATTTAATTGTAATAAACTAAATATATATTTAATATTAATACACTAAACATGTATTTAATATTCATAAACTAAACATGTATTTAACATTTATACACTAAACATGTATTTAATATTCATACACTAAACATGTAGTTATTATTTATACACTAAACATGTATTTAATATTAATACACTAAACATGTATTTAATATTAATACACTAAACATGTATTTAATATTTATACAGTAAACATGTATTTAATATTCATACACTAAACATGTATTTAATATTAATACACTAAACATGTATTTAATTTTAATACAAAAACATGTATTTAATTTTAATAAACTAAACATATATTTAATATTATTACACTAAATATGTATTTAATATTTATACACTGAACATGTATTTAATATTCATACACTAAACATTTAGTTATTATTCATACACTAAACATGTATTTAATATTAATACACTAAACATGTATTTAATATTAATACACTAAACATGTATTTAATATGTATACACTAATCATGTATTTAATATTAATACACTAATCATGTATTTAATATTTATACACTAAATATGTATTTAATATTCATACACTTAACATGTATTTAATATTTATACACTAAATATGTATTTAATATTCATACATTAAAAATGTATTTAATATTTATACACTGAACATGTATTTAATATTCATACATTAAACATGTATTTAATATTCAGACACTAAACATGTATTTAATATTTATACACTAAACATGTATTTAATATTCATACACTAAACATGTATTTAATATTCATACACTAAACATGTATTTAATATTTATACACTAAATATGTATTTAATATTCATACACTAAACATGTATTTAATATAAATACACTGAACATGTATTTGATAATCATATACTAAACGTATATGTAATCATATACTAATCATATATTTAATATTCATTTAGTAAACATGTATTTATTATCCTCTAAATAAGGCACACTTGGAAATAATGAATTTCTTTATGCGTGCAGTTGCGGCAGAAGTCCACAGGAGGGCGCAGGTTCCCTCTTAATAAGTCCGGTCCTCTCCGTCTCATACACTTATATTTATACACTAAACATGTATTTAATATTAATACACTAAACATGTATTTAATATTTATACACTAAACATGTATTTAATATAATACAAAAACACGTATTTAATTTTAATAAACTAAACATATATTTAATATTCATACACTAAACATGTATTTAACATTTATACACTAAACATGTATTTAATATTCATACACTAAACATGTATTTAATATTAATACACTGAACATATATTTAATAATCATATACCAAACATATATGTAATTATATACTACTCATATATTTAATATTCATACAGTAAACATGTATTTAATATTCATACACTAAACATGTATTTAATATTCATACACTAAACATGTATTTAATATTCATACACTAAACATGCATGTAATATTCATACACTAAACATGCATTTAATATTCATACACTAAACATGTATTTAATATTAATACACTGAACATGTATTTAATAATCATATACCAAACATACATGTAATTATATACTACTCATATATTTAATATTCATACAGTAAACATGTATTTATTATCCTCTAAATAAGGCACACTTGGAAATAATGAATTTCGTTATGTGTGCAGTTGCGGCAGAAGTCCACAGGAGGGCGAACGTTCCCTCTTAATAAGTCCGGTCCTCTCCGTCTCTCTATCTCTCTTTTTCCTTTTTTTTTTGTTTCTTTTATTTTTTTTTACATAAGTTTGGTTTCTCATACACTTATATTTATACACTAAACATGTATTTAATATTAATACACTAAACATGTATTTAATATTTATACACTAAACATGTATTTAATATTAGTACAAAAACATGTATTTAATTTTAATAAACTAAACATATATTTAAAATTAATACACTAAACATGTATTTAATATTAATACAAAAACATGTATTTAATTTTAATAAACGAAACATATATTTAATATTAATACACTAAACATGTATTAAATATTCATACACTAAACATGTATTTAATATTCATTCAATAAACATGTAGTTATTATTCTTACACTTAATATGTATTTAATATTAATACAAAAACATGTATTTAATTTTAATAAACTAATCATATATTTAATATTAAAACACTAAACATGTATTTAATATTTTTACACTAAACGTGTATTTAATATTTATACACTAAAAGTGTATTTAACATTTATACACTAAACATGTATTTAATATTCATACACTAAACATGTAGTTATTATTTATACACTAAACATGTATTTAATATTAATACACTAAACATGTATTTAATATTTATACACTAAACATGTATTTAATATTAATACACTAAATATGTATTTATTATACATCCACTAAACATGTATTTAATATTCATAAACTAAACATGTATTTAATATTTATACACTAAACATGTATTTAATATTAATAAAAAACATGTATTTAAGTTTAATAAACTAAACATATATTTAATATTAATACACTAAACATGTATTTAATATTTATGCAGTAAACATGTATTGAATATTCATACACTAAACATGTATTTAATATTATACACTAAACATGCATTTAATATTCATACACTAAACATGTATTTAATATTTATACACTAAACATGTATTTAATATTAATACAAAAACATGTATTTAATTTTAATAAACTAAACATATATTTAATATTATTACACCAAACATGTATTTAATATTAACACACTAAACATGTATTAAATATTCATACACTAAACATTTATTTAATATTCATTCAATAAACATGAAGTTATTATTCTTACACTTAATATGTATTTAATATTAATACAAAAACATGTATTTAATTTTAATAAACTAATCATATATTTAATATTAATACACTAAACATGTATTTAATATTTTTACACTAAACGTGTATTTAATATTTATACACTAAAAGTGTATTTAACATTTATACACTAAACATTTATTTAATATTCATACACTAAACATGTAGTTATTATTTATACACTAAACATGTATTTAATATTAATACACTAAACATGTATTTAATATTTATACACTAAACATGTATTTAATATTAATACACTAAATATGTATTTATTATATATCCACTAAACATGTATTTAATATTCATAAACTAAACATGTATTTAATATTTATACACTAAACATGTATTTAATATTAATACAAAACATGTATTTAAGTTTAATAAACTAAACATATATTTAATATTAATACACTAAACATGTATTTAATATTTATGCAGTAAACATGTATTGAATATTCATACACTAAACATGTATTTAATATTATACACTAAACATGCATTTAATATTCATACACTAAACATGTATTTAATATTTATACACTAAACATGTATTTAATATTAATACAAAAACATGTATTTAATTTTAATAAACTAAACATATATTTAATATTATTACACCAAACATGTATTTAATATTTATACACTGAACATGTATTTAATATTCATACATTAAAATGTATTTAATATTAATACACTAATCATGTATTTAATATTCATACACTTAACATGTATTTAATATTTATTCACGAAACATGTATTTAATATTCATACATTAAAAATGTATTTAATATTCATACACTAAACATGTATTTAATATTCGTACACGAAACATGTATTTAATATTCATACATTAAACATGTATTTAATATTCATACACTAAACATGTATTTAATATTAATACACTAAATATGTATTTATTATATATCCACTAAACATGTATTTAATATTCATAAACTAAATATATATTTAATATTAATACAGTAAACATGTATTTAATATTAATACACTAAACATGTATTTAATATTTTTACACTAAACATGTATTTAATATTTATACACTAAACATGTATTTAATATTAATACAAAAACATGTATTTAATTTTAATAAACTAAACATATATTTAATATTAATACACTAAACATGTATTTAATATTCATACACTAAACATGTAGTTATTATTTACACACTAAACATGTATTTAATATTAATACACTAAACATGTATTTAATATTTATACACTAAACATGTATTTAATATTCATACACGAAACATGTATTTAATATTCATACACTAAACATGTATTTAATATTTATACACTAAACATGTATTTAATATTCATACACGAAACATGTATTTAATATTTATACACTAAACATGTATTAAATATTTATACACTAAACATGTATTTAATATTCATACAATAAACATGTAGTTATTATTCTTACACTTAATATGTATTTAATATTAATACAAAAATATGTATTTAATTTTAATAAACTAAACATATATTTAATATTAATACACTAAACATGTATTTAATATTTATACATTAAACATGTAGTTATTATTCTTACACTTAATATGTATTTAATATTAATACAAAAATATGTATTTAATTTTAATAAACTAAACATATATTTAATATTAATACACTAAACATGTATTTAATATTTATACATTAAACATGTATTTAATATTCATACACTAAACATGTAGTTATTATTTATACACTAAACATGTATTTAATATTAATACAGTAAACATGTATTAAATATTTATACACAAAACATGTATTTAATATTAATACAATAAACATGTAATTATTATACTTACACTTAATATGTATTTAATATTAATACAAAAATATGTATTTAATTTTAATAAACTAAACATATATTTAATATTAATACACTAAACCTGTATTTAATATTTATACACTAAACATGTATTTAATATTAATACAAAAACATGTATTTAATTTTAATAAACTAAACACATATTTAATATTAATACACTAAACATTTATTTAATATTTATACACTAAACATGTATTTAATATTAATACAAAAACATGTATTTAATTTTAATAAACTAAACATATATTTAATATTAATACACTAAACATGTATTTAATATTTATACAATAAACATGTATTTAATATTTATACACTAAACAAGTATTTAATATTAATACACTAATCATGTATTTAATATTCATACACTAAATATGTATTTAATATTCATACACAATAACATGTATTTAATATTCATACACGAAACATGTATTTAATATTTATACACTAAACATGTATTTAATATTCATTAACCAAACATGTATTTAATATTCATACTTTAAACATGTATTTAATATTAATACACTAAACATGTATTTAATATTTATACACTAAACATGTATTTAATATTAATACAAAAACATGTATTTAATTTTACTAAACTAAACACATATTTAATATTCATACACTAAACATGTATTCAACATTTATACACTAAACATGTATTTAATATTAATACACTAAACATGTATTTAATATTTATACACTAAACATGTATTTAATATTAATACAAAAACATGTATTTAATTTTAATAAACTAAACATATATTTAATATTAATACACTAAACATATAGTTATTATTTATACACTAAACATGTATTTCATATTCATACACTAAACATGTATTTAATATTAATACACTGAACATGTATTTAATATTTATACAGTTATACAGTTTATACAGTTTGTACAGATATCACAAAAAAAATCATGTTGGTTAAATATTAAATGTGGGGTACCACAGGGGTCAGTCTTAGGGCCCAAGATGTTCATCATGTATATAAATGATATTTGTAAAGTAACTGAAAACCTTAAATATGTGTTATTTGCGGATGACACCAAAGTACTCTGTTCTGATGTGGACTTGCAGCAGCTCCTGAGGTCCGTCACCATGGAGATGTATAAACTAAAAAAATGGTTTGATGCTAATAAATTATCATTAAACCTAAATAAAACTAACTTTATGTTATTTGGAAATAAGAAAAAATGATATAGATGTAAAATTATATATAGACAATGTTAGTATAGAAAGAGTAAACAAAATCAAATTTTTGGGTGTGATCTTGTACCACAGGATCTGCTGGAAGTCACACATTACATACATCAAAGGGAAGTTGGCCAGAAGTATTGCTGTCCTGGGTAAAACAAGGCACATTCTTAATCAAAAAACATTACACACTCTTTATTGTACACTTGTTTTACCATATTTGAGTTACTGTCTAGAAGTTTGGGGAAATACATACAGGACGAACATCCAACCACTATTCATCATGCAAAAAAGGGCCATCAGACTGATACATAACACAGGATCCCGAGAACACACTAATGGATTATTTATAAAAACATTTGATTTAAAACTACCAGATCTCATCCAACTCAAGACTGCCCAAATGATTTATAAAGCAAGTAAAGATTCACTTCCAACAGGGTTACAGAGAAGATTTTTACAAAGAGAAGGGAATTATAATTTAAGAGGAGAACTACTTTTTAAGATCCAATATTGTAGAACAACGCAGAAACGAATGAGTATAACAATAGCAGGGCTTAAAATATGGAACTGTTTAAAGGATGAAATAAAACACAGCACCAACGTAAGCCAGTTTAAAAAGCTTTTTAAATCATTTATCATTAGTAAATATAAGAAAGAAGAGCAAACATTGTTTTAGAAAGACAATAATATATGATGTGTATATAAATAAAATTTATGATTTCATAATTATACATATAGGTTATATTAAAATGTATATATTACCACTTTACATGGAATTTAAATAGATTGAGTATAATATATATATATATATATATATATATATATAAGTGTACGGATGTATATGTTTGATTTAAATGTTAAACTGTGTATATGAGACGTGTGCTACATATATGTTGCTTATGTATTGTTTAAAAAAAAAAAAGTAATATAAGTGAAGCATGTTTTAGATTTTATATATTTTGAACCTTGTTCTTGTTGTGATGGGGTAGGTTTGTATAAGCGTTGCTTCAACCTACACCCTTTCGGCTCAATCATTGCACAAATGAGTGTTTTTTTGTGTGTTTTTTTTCTTTTCTTGTTGTTGTTCTTTGTTTTATGTGAAGATTGCCGAAATAAAATACATTGATACACTAAACATGTATTTAATATTAATACTCTAAATATGTATTTATTATTTATCCACTAAACATGTATTTAATATTCATAATCTAAACATGTATTTAATATTCATACACTTAACGTGTATTTAATATTCATACACTAAACATGTATTTAATATTAATAAAAAAAACATGTATTTAAGTTTAATAAACTAAACATATATTTAATATTAATACACTAAACATGTATTTAATATTCATACACTAAACATGTATTTAATATTCACACACTAAACATGTATTTAATATTTATACACTAAACATATATTTAATATTCATACACTAAACATGTATTTAATAATAATACACTGAACATGTATTTAATAATCATATACTAAACGCATATGTTTTTATATACTAATCATATATTTAATATTCATACAGTAAACATGTATTTATTATCCTCTAAATAAGGCACTCTTGGAAATAATGAATTTCTTTATGTGTGCAGTTGCGGCGGAAGTCCACAGGAGGGCGCACGTTCCCTCTTAATAAGTCCGGTTTCTCTCCGTCTCTCTCTCTCTCTCTTTTTCCTTTTTTTTGTTTCTTTTTTTTTTTTTTACACAAGTTTGGTTTCTCGTGCACTTATATTTATACACTAAACATGTATTTAATATTAATACACTAAACATGTATTTAATATTAATACACTGAACATGTATTTAATATTTATACATTAAACATGTATTTAATATTAATACAAAAACATGTATTTAATTTTAATAAACTAAACATATACTTAATATTAATACACTAAACATGTATTTAATATTTATACACTAAACATATATTTTACATTTATACACTAAACATGTATTTAATTTTAATAAACTAAACACATATTTAATATTAATACACGAAACATGTATTTAATATTTATACACTAAACATGTATTTAATATTCATAAACCAAACATGTATTTAATCTTCATACTTTAAACATGTATTTAATATTTATACACTAAACATGTATTTAATATTCATAAACTAAACATGTATTTAATATTCATACTTTAAACATGTATTTAATATTCATACACTAAACATGTATTTAATATTCATACACTAAACATGCATTTAATATTCATACACTAAACATGTATTTAATATTCATACACTAAACATGTATTTAATATTAATACACTGAACATGTATATAATAATAATATACTAAACGTATATGTAATTATACACTAATCATGTATTTAATTTTCATACAGTAAACATGTATTTATTATCCTCTAAATAAGGCACACTTGGAAATAATGAATTTCTTTATGTGTGCAGTTGCGGAAGAAGTCCACAGGAGGGCGCACGTTCCCCCTTAATAAGTCCGGTCCTCCCCGTCTCTCTCTCTCTCTCTCTTTTTCCTTTTTTTTTTGTTTCTTTTATTTTTTTTTACATAAGTTTGGTTTCTCATACACTTATATTTATACACTAAACATGTATTTAATATTAATACACTAAACATGTATTTAATATTTATACACTAAACATGTATTTAATATTAATACAAAAACATTTATTTAATTTTAATAAACTAAATATATATTTAATATTTATACACTAAACATGTATTTAACATTCATACACTAAACATGTATTTAATATTTATACACTTAACATGTATTTAATATTTATACACTAAATATGTATTTAATATTCATAAACTAAACATGTATTTAATATTCATGCTTTAAAAATGTATTTAATATTTATACACTAAACATGTATTTAATATTTATACACTAAACATGTATTTAATATTAATACAAAAACATGTATTTAATTTTACTAAACTAAACATATATTTAATATTTATACACTAAACATGTATTTAACATTCATACAGTAAACATGTATTTCATATTTATACACTAAACATTTATTTAATATTCATACATTAAACATGTATTTGATAATTATACACTAAACATGTATTTAATATTTATACACTAAACATGTATTTAATATTTTCACACTAAACTTGTATTTAATATTAATACACTAAACATGTATTTAATATTCATACACTAAACATGTACTTATTATTCATACACTAAACATGTATTTAATATTAATACACTAAACATGTATTTATTTTTATACACTAAACATGTATTTAATATTAATACAAAAACATGTATTTAATTTTAATAAACTAAACATGTATTTAATATTAATACACCAAACATGTATTTAATACTCATACACTAAACATGTATTTAATATTTTCACACTAAACTTGTATTTAATATTCATACACTAAACATGTAGTTATTATTCATACACTAAACATGTATTTAATATTAATACACTAAACATCTATTTATTTTTATACACTAAACATGTATTTAATATTAATACAAAAACATGTATTTAATTTTAATGAACTAAACATATATTTAATTTTAATAAACTAAACATATATTTAATATTAATACACTAAACATGTATTTAATATTCATACACTAAACATGTAGTTATTATTTATACACTAAACATGTATTTAATATTAATACACTAAACATGTATTTAATATTAATACACTAAACATGTATTTAATATATATACACTAAACATGTATTTAATATTAATACAAAAACATGTATTTAATTTTAATAAACTAAACATGTATTAAATATTTATACACTAAACATGTATTTAATATATATACACTAAACATGTATTTAATATTAATACAAAAACATGTATTTAATTTTAATAAACTAAACATGTATTAAATATTTATACACTAAACATGTATTTAATATTTATACACTAAACATGTATTTAATATTCATTCACTAAACATGTAGTTATTATTCATACACTAAATATGTATTTAATATAAATACAAAAACATGTATTTAATATTCATATACTAAACCTGTAGTTATTATTAATACACTAAACACGTATTTAATATTTATACACTAAACATTGATTTATGATTCATACACTGAACATGTATGTAATATTTTTACACTAAACGTGTATTTAATATTTATACACTAAACATGTATTTAATATTTATACACTAAACATGTATTTAATATTCATACACTAAACATGTATTTAATATTAATACACTGAACATGTATTTAATAATCATATACTAAACGTTAATGTAATTATATACTAATCATATATTTAATATTCATACAGTAAACATGTATTTATTATCCTCTAAATAAGGCACACTTGGAAATAATGAATTTCTTTATGTGTGCAGTCTCGGCAGAAGTCCACAGGAGGGCGCACGTTCCCTCTTAATAAGTCCAGTCCTCTCCGTCTGTCTCTCTTTTTCAATTTTTTTTGTTTTATTTTATTTTTTTTACATAAGTTTGGTTTCTCATACACTTATATTTATACACTAAACATGTATTTAATATTAATAAACTAAAAATGTATTTAATATTTATACACTAAACATGTATTTAATATTAATACAAAAACATGTAGTTAATTTTAATAAACTAAACATGTATTTAATATTTATACACTAAACATGTATTTAATATTTATACACTAAACATGTATTTAATATTAATACACTTAACATGTATTTAATATTTTTACACTAAACATGTATTTAACATTTATACACTAAACATGTATTTAATATTAATACAAAAACATGTATTTAACATTTATACACTAAACATGTATTTAATATTAATACAAAAACATGTATTTAATTTTAATAAACTAAACATATATTTAATATTAATACACTAAACATGTATTTAATATTTATACACTAAACATGTATTTAATATTCATACAATAAACATGTATTTAATATTAATACACTAAACATGTATTTAATATTAATACACTTAACATGTATTTAATATTTTTACACTAAACATGTATTTAATATTCATACACGAAACATATATTTAATATTTATACACTAAACATGTATTTAACATTTATACACTAAACATGTATTTAATATTAATACAAAAACATGTATTTAATTTTAATAAACTAAACATATATTTAATATTAATACACTAAACATGTATTTAATATTTATACACTAAACATGTATTTAATATTATTACACTAAACATGTATTTAATATTAATGCACTAAACATGTATTTAATATTAATATACTAAATATGTATTTATTATTTATCCACTAAACATGTATTTAATATTAATACAAAAACATGTATTTAATTTTAATAAACTAAACATATATTTAATATTAATACACTAAACATGTATTTAATATTTTTACAATAAACGTGTATTTAATATTTATACACTAAAAGTGTATTTAATATTAATACACTAAACATGTATTTAATATTAATACACTAAACATGTATATAATATTTATACACTAAACATGTATTTAATATTCATACACTAAACATGTATTTAATATTAATACACTAAACATGTATTTAATATTTATACACTAAACATGTATTTAATATTAATACACTAAACCTGTATTTAATATTAATACAAAAACATGTATTTAAGTTTAATAAACTAAACATATATTTAATATTGATACACTAAACATGTATTTAATATTTATACACCAAACATGTATTTAATATGCATACACTAAAAATGTATTTAATATTTATACACTAAACATGTATTTAACATTCATACACTAAACATGTATTTAATATTTATACACTAAATATGTATTTAATATTCATACCCTAAACATGTGTTTAATATTAATACACTGAACATGTATTTAATAATCATATACTAAACGTTAATGTAATTATATACTAATCATATATTTAATATTCATACAGTAAACATGTATTTATTATCCTCTAAATAAGGCACACTTGGAAATAATGAATTTCTTTATGTGTGCAGTTGCGGCAGAAGTCCACAGGAGGGCGCACGTTCCCTCTTAATAAGTCCGGTCCTCTCCGTCTCTCTCTCCCTCTTTTTCCTTTTTTTGTTTCTTTTATTTTTTTTTTTACATAAGTTTGGTTTCTCATACACTTATATTTATACACTAAACATGTATTTAATATTAATACACTAAACATGTATTTAATATTTGTACACTAAACATGTATTTAATATTAATACAAAAACATGTATTTAATTTTAATAAACTAAACATATATTTAATATTTATACACTAAACATGTATTTAATATTCATAAACTAAACATGTATTTAATATTCATACTTTAAACATGTATATAATATTTATACACTAAACATGTATTTAATATTCATACATTAAACATGTATTTAATATTAATATACTAAATATGTATTTATTATTTATCCACTAAACATGTATTTAATATTAATACAAAAACATGTATTTAATTTTAATAAACTAAACATATATTTAATATTTATACACTAAACATGTATTTAATATTCATAAACTAAACATGTATTTAATATTTATACACTAAACATGTATTTAATATTATTACACTAAACATGTATTTAATATTAATGCACTAAACATGTATTTAATATTAATATACTAAATATGTATTTATTATTTATCCACTAAACATGTATTTAATATTAATACAAAAACATGTATTTAATTTTAATAAACTAAACATATATTTAATATTAATACACTAAACATGTATTTAATATTTTTACAATAAACGTGTATTTAATATTTATACACTAAAAGTGTATTTAATATTAATACACTAAACATGTATTTAATATTAATACACTAAACATGTATATAATATTTATACACTAAACATGTATTTAATATTCATACACTAAACATGTATTTAATATTAATACACTAAACATGTATTTAATATTTATACACTAAACATGTATTTAATATTAATACACTAAACCTGTATTTAATATTAATACAAAAACATGTATTTAAGTTTAATAAACTAAACATATATTTAATATTGATACACTAAACATGTATTTAACATTCATACACTAAACATGTATTTAATATTTATACACTAAATATGTATTTAATATTCATACACTAAACATGTATTTAATATTAATACACTGAACATGTATTTAATAATCATATACTAAACGTTAATGTAATTATATACTAATCATATATTTAATATTCATACAGTAAACATGTATTTATTATCCTCTAAATAAGGCACACTTGGAAATAATGAATTTCTTTATGTGTGCAGTTGCGGCAGAAGTCCACAGGAGGGCGCACGTTCCCTCTTAATAAGTCCGGTCCTCTCCGTCTCTCTCTCCCTCTTTTTCCTTTTTTTGTTTCTTTTATTTTTTTTTTTACATAAGTTTGGTTTCTCATACACTTATATTTATACACTAAACATGTATTTAATATTAATACACTAAACATGTATTTAATATTTGTACACTAAACATGTATTTAATATTAATACAAAAACATGTATTTAATTTTAATAAACTAAACATATATTTAATATTTATACACTAAACATGTATTTAATATTCATAAACTAAACATGTATTTAATATTCATACTTTAAACATGTATTTAATATTTATACACTAAACATGTATTTAATATTCATACATTAAACATGTATTTAACATTTATACACTAAACATGTATTTAATATTAATACACTGAATATGTATTTATTATTAATCCACTAAACATGTATTTAATATCCATAAAGTAAACATGTATTTAATATTAATACACTAAACATGTATTTAATATTTATACACTAAACATGTATTTAACATTTATACACTAAACATGTTTTTAATATTAATACACTAAACATGTATTTAATATTAATACAAAAACATGTATTTAATTTTAATAAACTAAACATATATTTAATATTAATACACTAAACATGTATTTAATATTTATACACTAAACATGTATTTAACATTTATACACTAAACATGTTTTTAATATTAATACACTAAACATGTATTTAATATTAATACAAAAACATGTATTTAATTTTAATAAAATAAACATATATTTAATATTAATACACTAAACATGTATTTAATATTCATACACTAAACATGTAGTTATTATTTATACACTAAACATGTATTTAATATTAATACACTAAACATGTATTTAATATTTATACACTAAACATGTATTTAATATTTATACACTAAACATGTATTTAATATTAATACACTGAATATGTATTTATTATTAATCCACTAAACATGTATTTAATATCCATAAAGTAAACATGTATTTAATATTAATACACTAAACATGTATTTAATATTCATACACTAAACATGTAGTTATTATTCATACACTAAACATGTATTTAATATTAATACACTAAACATGTATTTAATATTTATACACTAAACATGTATTTAATATTAATACAAAAACATGTATTTAATTTTAATAAACTAAACATATATTTAATATTAATACACTAAACATGTATTTAATATTCAAACACTAAACATGTAGTTATTATTTACACACTAAACATGTATTTAATATTAATACACTAAACATGTATTTAATATTTATACACTAAACATGTATTTAATATTTATACACTAAACATGTATTTAATATTTATACACTAAACATGTATTAAATATTTATACACTAAACATGTATTTAATATTCATACAATAAACATGTAGTTATTATTCTTACACTTAATATGTATTTAATATTAATACAAAAATATGTATTTAATTTTAATAAACTAAACATATATTTAATATTAATACACTAAACATGTATTTAATATTTATACATTAAACATGTAGTTATTATTCTTACACTTAATATGTATTTAATATTAATACAAAAATATGTATTTAATTTTAATAAACTAAACATATATTTAATATTAATACACTAAACATGTATTTAATATTTATACATTAAACATGTATTTAATATTCATACACTAAACATGTAGTTATTATTTATACACTAAACATGTATTTAATATTAATACAGTAAACATGTATTAAATATTTATACACAAAACATGTATTTAATATTAATACAATAAACATGTAATTATTATACTTACACTTAATATGTATTTAATATTAATACAAAAATATGTATTTAATTTTAATAAACTAAACATATATTTAATATTAATACACTAAACCTGTATTTAATATTTATACACTAAACATGTATTTAATATTAATACAAAAACATGTATTTAATTTTAATAAACTAAACACATATTTAATATTAATACACTAAACATTTATTTAATATTTATACACTAAACATGTATTTAATATTAATACAAAAACATGTATTTAATTTTAATAAACTAAACATATATTTAATATTAATACACTAAACATGTATTTAATATTTATACAATAAACATGTATTTAATATTTATACACTAAACAAGTATTTAATATTAATACACTAATCATGTATTTAATATTCATACACTAAATATGTATTTAATATTCATACACAATAACATGTATTTAATATTCATACACGAAACATGTATTTAATATTTATACACTAAACATGTATTTAATATTCATTAACCAAACATGTATTTAATATTCATACTTTAAACATGTATTTAATATTAATACACTAAACATGTATTTAATATTTATACACTAAACATGTATTTAATATTAATACAAAAACATGTATTTAATTTTACTAAACTAAACACATATTTAATATTCATACACTAAACATGTATTCAACATTTATACACTAAACATGTATTTAATATTTATACACTAAACATGTATTTAATATTCATACAATAAACATGTATTTAATATTAATACACTAAACATGTATTTAATATTAATACACTTAACATGTATTTAATATTCATACAATAAACATGTATTTAATATTAATACACTAAACATGTATTTAATATTAATACACTTAACATGTATTTAATATTTTTACACTAAACATGTATTTAATATTCATACACGAAACATATATTTAATATTTATACACTAAACATGTATTTAACATTTATACACTAAACATGTATTTAATATTAATACAAAAACATGTATTTAATTTTAATAAACTAAACATATATTTAATATTAATACACTAAACATGTATTTAATATTTATACACTAAACATGTATTTAATATTATTACACTAAACATGTATTTAATATTAATGCACTAAACATGTATTTAATATTAATATACTAAATATGTATTTATTATTTATCCACTAAACATGTATTTAATATTAATACAAAAACATGTATTTAATTTTAATAAACTAAACATATATTTAATATTAATACACTAAACATGTATTTAATATTTTTACAATAAACGTGTATTTAATATTTATACACTAAAAGTGTATTTAATATTAATACACTAAACATGTATTTAATATTAATACACTAAACATGTATATAATATTTATACACTAAACATGTATTTAATATTCATACACTAAACATGTATTTAATATTAATACACTAAACATGTATTTAATATTTATACACTAAACATGTATTTAATATTAATACACTAAACCTGTATTTAATATTAATACAAAAACATGTATTTAAGTTTAATAAACTAAACATATATTTAATATTGATACACTAAACATGTATTTAATATTTATACACTAAACATGTATTTAATATTAATACACTAAACCTGTATTTAATATTAATACAAAAACATGTATTTAAGTTTAATAAACTAAACATATATTTAATATGCATACACTAAAAATGTATTTAATATTTATACACTAAACATGTATTTAATATTCATACACTAAACATGTATTTAATATTAATACACTGAACATGTATTTAATAATCATATACTAAACGTTAATGTAATTATATACTAATCATATATTTAATATTCATACAGTAAACATGTATTTATTATCCTCTAAATAAGGCACACTTGGAAATAATGAATTTCTTTATGTGTGCAGTTGCGGCAGAAGTCCACAGGAGGGCGCACGTTCCCTCTTAATAAGTCCGGTCCTCTCCGTCTCTCTCTCCCTCTTTTTCCTTTTTTTGTTTCTTTTATTTTTTTTTTTACATAAGTTTGGTTTCTCATACACTTATATTTATACACTAAACATGTATTTAATATTAATACACTAAACATGTATTTAATAATTGTACACTAAACATGTATTTAATATTAATACAAAAACATGTATTTAATTTTAATAAACTAAACATATATTTAATATTTATACACTAAACATGTATTTAATATTCATAAACTAAACATGTATTTAATATTCATACTTTAAACATGTATTTAATATTTATACACTAAACATGTATTTAATATTCATACACTAAACATGTATTTAATATTTATACACTAAATATGTATTTAATATTCATAAACTAAACATGTATTTAATATTCATGCTTTAAAAATGTATTTAATATTTATACACTAAACATGTATTTAATATTTATACACTAAACATGTATTTAATATTAATACAAAAACATGTATTTAATTTTACTAAACTAAACATATATTTAATATTTATACACTAAACATGTATTTAACATTCATACAGTAAACATGTATTTCATATTTATACACTAAACATTTATTTAATATTCATACATTAAACATGTATTTGATAATTATACACTAAACATGTATTTAATATTTATACACTAAACATGTATTTAATATTTTCACACTAAACTTGTATTTAATATTAATACACTAAACATGTATTTAATATTCATACACTAAACATGTACTTATTATTCATACACTAAACATGTATTTAATATTAATACACTAAACATGTATTTATTTTTATACACTAAACATGTATTTAATATTAATACAAAAACATGTATTTAATTTTAATAAACTAAACATGTATTTAATATTAATACACCAAACATGTATTTAATACTCATACACTAAACATGTATTTAATATTTTCACACTAAACTTGTATTTAATATTCATACACTAAACATGTAGTTATTATTCATACACTAAACATGTATTTAATATTAATACACTAAACATCTATTTATTTTTATACACTAAACATGTATTTAATATTAATACAAAAACATGTATTTAATTTTAATGAACTAAACATATATTTAATTTTAATAAACTAAACATATATTTAATATTAATACACTAAACATGTATTTAATATTCATACACTAAACATGTAGTTATTATTTATACACTAAACATGTATTTAATATTAATACACTAAACATGTATTTAATATTAATACACTAAACATGTATTTAATATAAATACACTAAACATGTATTTAATATTAATACAAAAACATGTATTTAATTTTAATAAACTAAACATGTATTAAATATTTATACACTAAACATGTATTTAATATATATACACTAAACATGTATTTAATATTAATACAAAAACATGTATTTAATTTTAATAAACTAAACATGTATTAAATATTTATACACTAAACATGTATTTAATATTTATACACTAAACATGTATTTAATATTCATTCACTAAACATGTAGTTATTATTCATACACTAAATATGTATTTAATATAAATACAAAAACATGTATTTAATATTCATATACTAAACCTGTAGTTATTATTAATACACTAAACACGTATTTAATATTTATACACTAAACATTGATTTATGATTCATACACTGAACATGTATGTAATATTTTTACACTAAACGTGTATTTAATATTTATACACTAAACATGTATTTAATATTTATACACTAAACATGTATTTAATATTCATACACTAAACATGTATTTAATATTAATACACTGAACATGTATTTAATAATCATATACTAAACGTTAATGTAATTATATACTAATCATATATTTAATATTCATACAGTAAACATGTATTTATTATCCTCTAAATAAGGCACACTTGGAAATAATGAATTTCTTTATGTGTGCAGTCTCGGCAGAAGTCCACAGGAGGGCGCACGTTCCCTCTTAATAAGTCCAGTCCTCTCCGTCTGTCTCTCTTTTTCAATTTTTTTTGTTTTATTTTATTTTTTTTACATAAGTTTGGTTTCTCATACACTTATATTTATACACTAAACATGTATTTAATATTAATAAACTAAAAATGTATTTAATATTTATACACTAAACATGTATTTAATATTAATACAAAAACATGTAGTTAATTTTAATAAACTAAACATGTATTTAATATTTATACACTAAACATGTATTTAATATTTATACACTAAACATGTATTTAATATTAATACACTTAACATGTATTTAATATTTTTACACTAAACATGTATTTAACATTTATACACTAAACATGTATTTAATATTAATACAAAAACATGTATTTAACATTTATACACTAAACATGTATTTAATATTAATACAAAAACATGTATTTAATTTTAATAAACTAAACATATATTTAATATTAATACACTAAACATGTATTTAATATTTATACACTAAACATGTATTTAATATTCATACAATAAACATGTATTTAATATTAATACACTAAACATGTATTTAATATTAATACACTTAACATGTATTTAATATTTTTACACTAAACATGTATTTAATATTCATACACGAAACATATATTTAATATTTATACACTAAACATGTATTTAACATTTATACACTAAACATGTATTTAATATTAATACAAAAACATGTATTTAATTTTAATAAACTAAACATATATTTAATATTAATACACTAAACATGTATTTAATATTTATACACTAAACATGTATTTAATATTATTACACTAAACATGTATTTAATATTAATGCACTAAACATGTATTTAATATTAATATACTAAATATGTATTTATTATTTATCCACTAAACATGTATTTAATATTAATACAAAAACATGTATTTAATTTTAATAAACTAAACATATATTTAATATTAATACACTAAACATGTATTTAATATTTTTACAATAAACGTGTATTTAATATTTATACACTAAAAGTGTATTTAATATTAATACACTAAACATGTATTTAATATTAATACACTAAACATGTATATAATATTTATACACTAAACATGTATTTAATATTCATACACTAAACATGTATTTAATATTAATACACTAAACATGTATTTAATATTTATACACTAAACATGTATTTAATATTAATACACTAAACCTGTATTTAATATTAATACAAAAACATGTATTTAAGTTTAATAAACTAAACATATATTTAATATTGATACACTAAACATGTATTTAATATTTATACACCAAACATGTATTTAATATGCATACACTAAAAATGTATTTAATATTTATACACTAAACATGTATTTAACATTCATACACTAAACATGTATTTAATATTTATACACTAAATATGTATTTAATATTCATACCCTAAACATGTATTTAATATTAATACACTGAACATGTATTTAATAATCATATACTAAACGTTAATGTAATTATATACTAATCATATATTTAATATTCATACAGTAAACATGTATTTATTATCCTCTAAATAAGGCACACTTGGAAATAATGAATTTCTTTATGTGTGCAGTTGCGGCAGAAGTCCACAGGAGGGCGCACGTTCCCTCTTAATAAGTCCGGTCCTCTCCGTCTCTCTCTCCCTCTTTTTCCTTTTTTTGTTTCTTTTATTTTTTTTTTTACATAAGTTTGGTTTCTCATACACTTATATTTATACACTAAACATGTATTTAATATTAATACACTAAACATGTATTTAATATTTGTACACTAAACATGTATTTAATATTAATACAAAAACATGTATTTAATTTTAATAAACTAAACATATATTTAATATTTATACACTAAACATGTATTTAATATTCATAAACTAAACATGTATTTAATATTCATACTTTAAACATGTATATAATATTTATACACTAAACATGTATTTAATATTCATACATTAAACATGTATTTAATATTAATATACTAAATATGTATTTATTATTTATCCACTAAACATGTATTTAATATTAATACAAAAACATGTATTTAATTTTAATAAACTAAACATATATTTAATATTTATACACTAAACATGTATTTAATATTCATAAACTAAACATGTATTTAATATTTATACACTAAACATGTATTTAATATTATTACACTAAACATGTATTTAATATTAATGCACTAAACATGTATTTAATATTAATATACTAAATATGTATTTATTATTTATCCACTAAACATGTATTTAATATTAATACAAAAACATGTATTTAATTTTAATAAACTAAACATATATTTAATATTAATACACTAAACATGTATTTAATATTTTTACAATAAACGTGTATTTAATATTTATACACTAAAAGTGTATTTAATATTAATACACTAAACATGTATTTAATATTAATACACTAAACATGTATATAATATTTATACACTAAACATGTATTTAATATTCATACACTAAACATGTATTTAATATTAATACACTAAACATGTATTTAATATTTATACACTAAACATGTATTTAATATTAATACACTAAACCTGTATTTAATATTAATACAAAAACATGTATTTAAGTTTAATAAACTAAACATATATTTAATATTGATACACTAAACATGTATTTAATATTTATACACCAAACATGTATTTAATATGCATACACTAAAAATGTATTTAATATTTATACACTAAACATGTATTTAACATTCATACACTAAACATGTATTTAATATTTATACACTAAATATGTATTTAATATTCATACACTAAACATGTATTTAATATTAATACACTGAACATGTATTTAATAATCATATACTAAACGTTAATGTAATTATATACTAATCATATATTTAATATTCATACAGTAAACATGTATTTATTATCCTCTAAATAAGGCACACTTGGAAATAATGAATTTCTTTATGTGTGCAGTTGCGGCAGAAGTCCACAGGAGGGCGCACGTTCCCTCTTAATAAGTCCGGTCCTCTCCGTCTCTCTCTCCCTCTTTTTCCTTTTTTTGTTTCTTTTATTTTTTTTTTTACATAAGTTTGGTTTCTCATACACTTATATTTATACACTAAACATGTATTTAATATTAATACACTAAACATGTATTTAATATTTGTACACTAAACATGTATTTAATATTAATACAAAAACATGTATTTAATTTTAATAAACTAAACATATATTTAATATTTATACACTAAACATGTATTTAATATTCATAAACTAAACATGTATTTAATATTCATACTTTAAACATGTATTTAATATTTATACACTAAACATGTATTTAATATTCATACATTAAACATGTATTTAACATTTATACACTAAACATGTAGTTAATATTAATACACTGAATATGTATTTATTATTAATCCACTAAACATGTATTTAATATCCATAAAGTAAACATGTATTTAATATTAATACACTAAACATGTATTTAATATTTATACACTAAACATGTATTTAACATTTATACACTAAACATGTTTTTAATATTAATACACTAAACATGTATTTAATATTAATACAAAAACATGTATTTAATTTTAATAAACTAAACATATATTTAATATTAATACACTAAACATGTATTTAATATTTATACACTAAACATGTATTTAACATTTATACACTAAACATGTTTTTAATATTAATACACTAAACATGTATTTAATATTAATACAAAAACATGTATTTAATTTTAATAAAATAAACATATATTTAATATTAATACACTAAACATGTATTTAATATTCATACACTAAACATGTAGTTATTATTTATACACTAAACATGTATTTAATATTAATACACTAAACATGTATTTAATATTTATACACTAAACATGTATTTAATATTTATACACTAAACATGTATTTAATATTAATACACTGAATATGTATTTATTATTAATCCACTAAACATGTATTTAATATCCATAAAGTAAACATGTATTTAATATTAATACACTAAACATGTATTTAATATTCATACACTAAACATGTAGTTATTATTCATACACTAAACATGTATTTAATATTAATACACTAAACATGTATTTAATATTTATACACTAAACATGTATTTAATATTAATACAAAAACATGTATTTAATTTTAATAAACTAAACATATATTTAATATTAATACACTAAACATGTATTTAATATTCAAACACTAAACATGTAGTTATTATTTACACACTAAACATGTATTTAATATTAATACACTAAACATGTATTTAATATTTATACACTAAACATGTATTTAATATTTATACACTAAACATGTATTTAATATTTATACACTAAACATGTATTAAATATTTATACACTAAACATGTATTTAATATTCATACAATAAACATGTAGTTATTATTCTTACACTTAATATGTATTTAATATTAATACAAAAATATGTATTTAATTTTAATAAACTAAACATATATTTAATATTAATACACTAAACATGTATTTAATATTTATACATTAAACATGTAGTTATTATTCTTACACTTAATATGTATTTAATATTAATACAAAAATATGTATTTAATTTTAATAAACTAAACATATATTTAATATTAATACACTAAACATGTATTTAATATTTATACATTAAACATGTATTTAATATTCATACACTAAACATGTAGTTATTATTTATACACTAAACATGTATTTAATATTAATACAGTAAACATGTATTAAATATTTATACACAAAACATGTATTTAATATTAATACAATAAACATGTAATTATTATACTTACACTTAATATGTATTTAATATTAATACAAAAATATGTATTTAATTTTAATAAACTAAACATATATTTAATATTAATACACTAAACCTGTATTTAATATTTATACACTAAACATGTATTTAATATTAATACAAAAACATGTATTTAATTTTAATAAACTAAACACATATTTAATATTAATACACTAAACATTTATTTAATATTTATACACTAAACATGTATTTAATATTAATACAAAAACATGTATTTAATTTTAATAAACTAAACATATATTTAATATTAATACACTAAACATGTATTTAATATTTATACAATAAACATGTATTTAATATTTATACACTAAACAAGTATTTAATATTAATACACTAATCATGTATTTAATATTCATACACTAAATATGTATTTAATATTCATACACAATAACATGTATTTAATATTCATACACGAAACATGTATTTAATATTTATACACTAAACATGTATTTAATATTCATTAACCAAACATGTATTTAATATTCATACTTTAAACATGTATTTAATATTAATACACTAAACATGTATTTAATATTTATACACTAAACATGTATTTAATATTAATACAAAAACATGTATTTAATTTTACTAAACTAAACACATATTTAATATTCATACACTAAACATGTATTCAACATTTATACACTAAACATGTATTTAATATTAATACACTAAACATGTATTTAATATTTATACACTAAACATGTATTTAATATTAATACAAAAACATGTATTCAATTTTAATAAACTAAACATATATTTAATATTAATACACTAAACATATAGTTATTATTTATACACTAAACATGTATTTCATATTCATACACTAAACATGTATTTAATAATAATACACTGAACATGTATTTAATAATCATATACTAAACGCATATGTTTTTATATACTAATCATATATTTAATATTCATACAGTAAACATGTATTTATTATCCTCTAAATAAGGCACACTTGGAAATAATGAATTTCTTTATGTGTGCAGTTGCGGCAGAAGTCCACAGGAGGGCGCACGTTCCCTCTTAATAAGTCCAGTCCTCTCCGTCTGTCTCTCTTTTTCAATTTTTTTTGTTTTATTTTATTTTTTTTACATTGAATTGAATTGAATTATATTTATATAGCGCTTTTCTCTAGTGACTCAAAGCGCTTTACATAGTGAAGCCCAATATCTAAGTTACATTTAAACCAGTGTGGGTGGCACTGGGAGCATGTGGGTAAAGTGTCTTGCCCAAGGACACAACGGCAGTAACTAGGATGGCGGAAGCGGGAATCGAACCTGCAACCCTCAAGTTATTGGCACGGCCACTCTACCAACCGAGCTATAAGTTTGGTTTCTCATACACTTATATTTATACACTAAACATGTATTTAATATTAATAAACTAAAAATGTATTTAATATTTATACACTAAACATGTATTTAATATTAATACAAAAAAATGTATTTAATTTTAATAAACTAAACATGTATTTAATATTTATACACTAAACATGTATTTAATATTTATACACTAAACATGTATTTAATATTAATACACTTAACATGTATTTAATATTTTTACACTAAACATGTATTTAATATTAATACAAAAACATGTATTTAATTTTAATAAACTAAACATATATTTAATATTAATACACTAAACATGTATTTAATATTTATACACTAAACATGTATTTAATATTCATACAATAAACATGTATTTAATATTAATACACTAAACATGTATTTAATATTAATACACTTAACATGTATTTAACATTTATACACTAAACATGTATTTAATATTAATACAAAAACATGTATTTAACATTTATACACTAAACATGTATTTAATATTAATACAAAAACATGTATTTAATTTTAATAAACTAAACATATATTTAATATTAATACACTAAACATGTATTTAATATTTATACACTAAACATGTATTTAATATTCATACAATAAACATGTATTTAATATTAATACACTAAACATGTATTTAATATTAATACACTTAACATGTATTTAATATTTTTACACTAAACATGTATTTAATATTCATACACGAAACATATATTTAATATTTATACACTAAACATGTATTTAACATTTATACACTAAACATGTATTTAATATTAATACAAAAACATGTATTTAATTTTAATAAACTAAACATATATTTAATATTAATACACTAAACATGTATTTAATATTTATACACTAAACATGTATTTAATATTATTACACTAAACATGTATTTAATATTAATGCACTAAACATGTATTTAATATTAATATACTAAATATGTATTTATTATTTATCCACTAAACATGTATTTAATATTAATACAAAAACATGTATTTAATTTTAATAAACTAAACATATATTTAATATTAATACACTAAACATGTATTTAATATTTTTACAATAAACGTGTATTTAATATTTATACACTAAAAGTGTATTTAATATTAATACACTAAACATGTATTTAATATTAATACACTAAACATGTATATAATATTTATACACTAAACATGTATTTAATATTCATACACTAAACATGTATTTAATATTAATACACTAAACATGTATTTAATATTTATACACTAAACATGTATTTAATATTAATACACTAAACCTGTATTTAATATTAATACAAAAACATGTATTTAAGTTTAATAAACTAAACATATATTTAATATTGATACACTAAACATGTATTTAATATTTATACACCAAACATGTATTTAATATGCATACACTAAAAATGTATTTAATATTTATACACTAAACATGTATTTAATATTCATACACTAAACATGTATTTAATATTAATACACTGAACATGTATTTAATAATCATATACTAAACGTTAATGTAATTATATACTAATCATATATTTAATATTCATACAGTAAACATGTATTTATTATCCTCTAAATAAGGCACACTTGGAAATAATGAATTTCTTTATGTGTGCAGTTGCGGCAGAAGTCCACAGGAGGGCGCACGTTCCCTCTTAATAAGTCCGGTCCTCTCCGTCTCTCTCTCCCTCTTTTTCCTTTTTTTGTTTCTTTTATTTTTTTTTTTACATAAGTTTGGTTTCTCATACACTTATATTTATACACTAAACATGTATTTAATATTAATACACTAAACATGTATTTAATAATTGTACACTAAACATGTATTTAATATTAATACAAAAACATGTATTTAATTTTAATAAACTAAACATATATTTAATATTTATACACTAAACATGTATTTAATATTCATAAACTAAACATGTATTTAATATTCATACTTTAAACATGTATTTAATATTTATACACTAAACATGTATTTAATATTCATACATTAAACATGTATTTAACATTTATACACTAAACATGTATTTAATATTAATACACTGAATATGTATTTATTATTAATCCACTAAACATGTATTTAATATCCATAAAGTAAACATGTATTTAATATTAATACACTAAACATGTATTTAATATTTATACACTAAACATGTATTTAACATTTATACACTAAACATGTTTTTAATATTAATACACTAAACATGTATTTAATATTAATACAAAAACATGTATTTAATTTTAATAAACTAAACATATATTTAATATTAATACACTAAACATGTATTTAATATTTATACACTAAACATGTATTTAACATTTATACACTAAACATGTTTTTAATATTAATACACTAAACATGTATTTAATATTAATACAAAAACATGTATTTAATTTTAATAAACTAAACATATATTTAATATTAATACACTAAACATGTATTTAATATTCATACACTAAACATGTAGTTATTATTTATACACTAAACATGTATTTAATATTAATACACTAAACATGTATTTAATATTTATACACTAAACATGTATTTAATATTCATACACTAAACATGTATTTAATATTAATACACTGAATATGTATTTATTATTAATCCACTAAACATGTATTTAATATCCATAAAGTAAACATGTATTTAATATTAATACACTAAACATGTATTTAATATTCATACACTAAACATGTAGTTATTATTCATACACTAAACATGTATTTAATATTAATACACTAAACATGTATTTAATATTTATACACTAAACATGTATTTAATATTAATACAAAAACATGTATTTAATTTTAATAAACTAAACATATATTTAATATTAATACACTAAACATGTATTTAATATTCATACACTAAACATGTAGTTATTATTTACACACTAAACATGTATTTAATATTAATACACTAAACATGTATTTAATATTTATACACTAAACATGTATTTAATATTCATACACGAAACATGTATTTAATATTTATACACTAAACATGTATTTAATATTTATACACTAAACATGTATTTAATATTCATACACGAAACATGTATTTAATATTTATACACTAAACATGCATTAAATATTTATACACTAAACATGTATTTAATATTCATACAATAAACATGTAGTTATTATTCTTACACTTAATATGTATTTAATATTAATACAAAAATATGTATTTAATTTTAATAAACTAAACATATATTTAATATTAATACACTAAACATGTATTTAATATTTATACATTAAACATGTAGTTATTATTCTTACACTTAATATGTATTTAATATTAATACAAAAATATGTATTTAATTTTAATAAACTAAACATATATTTAATATTAATACACTAAACATGTATTTAATATTTATACATTAAACATGTATTTAATATTCATACACTAAACATGTAGTTATTATTTATACACTAAACATGTATTTAATATTAATACAGTAAACATGTATTAAATATTTATACACAAAACATGTATTTAATATTAATACAATAAACATGTAATTATTATACTTACACTTAATATGTATTTAATATTAATACAAAAATATGTATTTAATTTTAATAAACTAAACATATATTTAATATTAATACACTAAACCTGTATTTAATATTTATACACTAAACATGTATTTAATATTAATACAAAAACATGTATTTAATTTTAATAAACTAAACACATATTTAATATTAATACACTAAACATTTATTTAATATTTATACACTAAACATGTATTTAATATTAATACAAAAACATGTATTTGATTTTAATAAACTAAACATATATTTAATAGTAATACACTAAACATGTATTTAATATTTATACACTAAACATGTATTTAATATTCATTGCATCATTTGAAGATGTCACCACTACCTGCTGCTGGCAGGCTGCTGGTGCTGCTGGCGTTGTAGCCATGGACATCTTCTTCCATGTCATGAACTTTGCTGGTTTAAGGAAAAGACGAGATGGCGCCCAAGGCTGATTATAGTGAACTTCAAAAAGCGATCGATACTCTGATCGAGGAAGTTGCTACAATCAAGGAGCAGCAGAAAACAATCATGGCCCTTGTTGTGCAACTGGATCAGATAAGAGCTGACAATTCGGAGAAAGACAAGAAAATTGCAATTCTGGAGAACAGAGTTGCTGATTTTGAGCAGTATACACGGATCAATGACGTGATCATCACCGGACTTAGCATCAAACCCCGGTCTTACGCACGAGCTGTAACCCCAGAAAATGGAGGGGAGCCGGCGGAGTTGGATGTCATTTCAATTGAGCGACAGGTAGCGGTCTTCATGCAGTCCAAGGATATACAACTGGACTGTAACAGCATCGAAGCATGTCACCTTTTGCCCAGGAGAGGGACAAACGACAAGCCGAGCGTTATCCTGAGGTTTGTAAACAGGAAGCACAAGATCGCCTTGCTAAAACAGGGAAGGAAGCTAAAAGGAACAAACGTTTACATGAACGACCATTTGACCAAACGAAATGCTGATATAGCTCGAAAAGCACGCCAAATGAGAAGAGAGAAGAAAATTCTACAAACTTGGACAGCGAACTGTAAAGTATTCATCAAACTCAACGGTACTCCGGAGAACGCCAAAGTGCTGGTGATTAGAAACATGGAAGATCTGAACGAATATGACGTTTGAACTGGACTGTAAGGTAAAAGCAACTAAACACAATCATGACACACATTGACAATACGCAAGATGCAACCCATGACACGAGCCACATCATTCAGTTGATAAATGAATATGACAATGTACAGTTGAAAGCATCCCAATACACTGAGCACCGCCTACAAGACATGGAACAGGATGTAGACCCGGACAATAATTTCCTCCTCAATATCAATGAGAACTGCTGCTACTATACCAATGAACAGTACAACCAGAATATTATTACTAAAGGCAAATGATCAATTATCCATTTTAATAGTAGAAGCTTAAATAGGAATTTCAAGGACATCAATGACTATTTACACACATTTTCACAACCATTTAACATAATTGCAGTATCTGAAACTTGGATTAACAGTGAAAACGTGTCAGATTTTGAACTGGATGGTTATGACTTTATTAATATAAATAGACAAAACAAGGGGATGGAGGGGTGGCAATCTATGTGGATAGCACCTTGAGATTCAAACGTCTGGATGATATGACAACTGTGGTTGATAACTTACTTGAATGTCTAACGGTTGAAATTTGTATGGAAAAAAGTAGAAATGTCATTATTAGTTGTATATACAGATCACCAGGTGCAAGCATTGCACATTTTACAGATTGGATGGAATGCCTGTTTTCAAAGAAGAGTAATGTTAATAAAGCTGTCTTCATTTGTGGAGACTTTAATATCGACCTTTTAAATCCCAGTAAAAATAACGATATAGTTAATTTCATTGACACAATGTACAGTATAAGTTTATATCCCAAAATCACCAGACCTAGTCGAATTTCATCCCACTCTGCCACTCTAATCCACAACATATTTACCAACGATATTGAAAATAAGACCGTAAGTGGGCTATTGATCAAAGATATCACTGACCACCTCCCAGTTTTTCTGATATTTGATGGTAACTACAGGACAAAAAAATTAGAAAAGCCAACCCAATACAGAAGAACGAGATCAGAGGAATCCATTAGTTCATTTAAACATGATTTACTGGAGCAGAATTGGGATGTAATTTATGAAAATGGTGATGTTAATAGTGCTTACAATATATTTTTGAGAATATTTAGGTCATTATATGATAAAAATGGCCCAATAAAAGAATGCATCAGCAAAGGAAAGTATACAAATTGTCCTTGGATCACAAAGGGATTGCAAAATGCTTGTAAAAAGAAAATCACTCTTTACAGGGAATTTATAAGATTGAAAACAAAAGAAGCAGAAAATAAATATAAAAAATATAAAAACAAGTTAACTAATATTATGAGGTCAAATAAGAGGGATTATTATAAGAAATTACTAGATGATAATAAAAATAATATCAAAGGAATATGGAATTTATTAAACAGTATTATAAGAAACAGTACCTCTTCAAATAACTATCCAACGTATTTCATGAATGATGGTAAAGAAAATGATAATATTGAAGATGTAGCTAATGCCTTCAATAAATTCTTTGTGAGTATTGGACCCGAACTTGCAGCAAAAATCCCAGATCCACGGACAACTGGTAAAAATATCAATCAATCAATCAATCAATGTTTACTTATATAGCCCTACATCACTAGTGTCTCAAAGGGCTGCACAAACCACCACGACATCCTCGGTAGGCCCACATAAGGGCAAGGAAAACTCACACCAAGTGGGACATCGGTGACAATGATGACTATGAGAACCTTGGAAAGGAGGAAAGCAATGGATGTCGAGCGGGTGTAACATGATACTGTGAAAGTTCAATCCACAATGGATCCAACACAGTCGCGAGAGTCCAGTCCAAAGCGGATTCAACACAGCAGCGAGAGTCCCGTTCACAGCGGAGCCAGCAGGAAACCATCCCAAGCGGAGGCGGATCAGCAGCGCAGAGATGTCCCCAGCCGATACACAGGCAAGCAGTACATGGCCACCGGATCGGACCGGAAGAAAAAGAAAAGAAACGGCAGATCAACTGGTCTAAAAAGGGAGTCTATTTAAAGGCTAGAGTATACAAATGAGTTTTAAGGTGAGACTTAAATGCTTCTAGTGAATAAAAATATGGAGGGATTGTTGGAGATAAATCTCAATTCTATGTTTTTAAATGCAGTGGGTGAAGAAGAAGTGTTGGATATTGTAAACAAATGTAAGAACAAAATGTCCACAGACTGCAATGACATTAGTATGGCATTGGTGAAAAATGTCATTACAGGAATATCAAAACCATTAACATATATCTGTAATCTGTCATTTCAAACCGGCACATTTCCCAATGAAATGAAAATAGCTAAAGTTATACCTCTGTTTAAAACTGGGAGCAAACATCACTTCACAAACTATAGACCCGTCTCTTTACTTCCACAATTCTCTAAAATATTAGAAAAACTATTCAATAACAGGTTAGATGCATTTATAGAAAAACATCATTTACTCCCTGACTGTCAATATGGGTTTAGATCAAACAGATCTACATCAATGGCAATCATTGAAACAATAGAGGAAATCACAAATGCCATAGACAAGAAACAATATGCAATGGGAATATTTATTGATCTAAAAAAAGCATTTGACACAATTAACCATGATATATTAATCAATAAAATGGAAAAGTATGGAATCAGGGGAGTTGTACTAGACTGGCTTAAAAGTTACTTAAATAAGAGACAACCGTTTGTGAAGTTGGGGAATTTCTGTTCATCGTGTTTGGACATTGCTTGTGGTGTCCCCCAGGGGTCAGTGTTGGGGCCAAAATTGTTCATCCTGTATATCAATGATATCTGTAAAGTGTCTACATTATTGAAATTAGTGTTATTTGCTGATGACACTAATATTTTTTGTTCAGGGGATGATTTAAATCAATTACAGGAAGTCATTATGGAAGAAATGAGTAAACTAAAAGCTTGGTTTGACTATAATAAATTGTCATTAAACCTGACTAAGACTAAGTTAGTGCTGTTTGGAAAGAGGACACGTGAAACAAGGGTACAGATACAAATAGATGGGGTGGATATTGAAAGGGTTTTTGAAATAAAATACCTTGGAGTTACAATTGACTATCAAATTAACTGGAAACCACATATAAAACATGTACAGTCTAAGCTGTCAAGAAGCATCTCAGTAATAAATAAAGCAAAGCAGGTTCTAGATCACAAATCACTCCACATTCTCTACTGTTCATTAGTTTTACCATATTTAACCTACTGTGTGGAAGTCAGGGGGAATAATTATAAAAGCTCATTAAACTCAATAACTATACTTCAGAAAAGAGCTGTACGTATCATCAACAAGGTTGGATATCTGGACCATACTCATTCACTATTCTTACAGTCAAAAATATTGAAATGTAATGATATTATTTTGTATCAAACTGCACAAATAATGTATAAAGCCAAAATAAATAAACTCCCAGGAAGCATTCAAAAATTGTTCAGCACACGAGAGGGGGATTATAACTTAAGGGGAAATTTTAATTTCAAAATGCTTAGTTGTAGAACGACCATCAAAAGTGTTTGTATTTCAGTCTGTGGAGTGAAACTATGGAATGGTTTGAATGTGGAGTTAAAACAATGTCCAAACATAAAGCAGTTTAAAAAGAAGTTTAGGTACATGCTATTCCAGAGGTACACACATGAAGAAGGGCTTTGATATTGGCTTTCTTGTGTTACAAAAGAGTTAGGGGCTGCCCATTGAGGCACTGGTACTGCTGTTTTTTTGTTTTTTTTTCATGATACTATTTCCATGAGCACTTGTGGTAACGGTGTGGCTATGTATGTGTGTAGTGTGCATATGTATGTACATATTTATCATGTATGTGTGTAGTGTGCATATGTATGTATATATTTATCATGTATGTGTGTAGTGTGTATATGTATGTATATATTTATCATGTATGTGTGTAGTGTGCATATGTATGTATATATGTATCATGTATGTGTGTAGTGTGCATATGTATGTATATATTTATCATGTATGTGTGTAGTGTGCATATGTATGTATATATGTATCATGTATGTGTGTAGTGTGCATATGTATGTATATATTTATCATGTATGTGTGTAGTGTGCATATGTATGTATATATGTATCATGTATGTGTGTAGTGTGCATATGTATGTATATATTTATCATGTATGTGTGTAGTGTGCATATGTATGTATATATTTATCATGTATGTGTGTAGTGTGCATATGTATGTATATATTTATCATGTATGTGTGTAGTGTGCATATGTATGTATATATGTATCATGTATGTGTGTAGTGTGCATATGTATGTATATATTTATCATGTATGTGTGTAGTGTGCATATGTATGTATATATTTATCATGTATGTGTGTAGTGTGCATATGTATGTATATATTTATCATGTATGTGTGTAGTGTGCATATGTATGTATATATGTATCATGTATGTGTGTAGTGTGCATATGTATGTATATATTTATCATGTATGTGTGTAGTGTGCATATGTATGTATATATTTATCATGTATGTGTGTAGTGTGCATATGTATGTACATATTTATCATGTATGTGTGTAGTGTGCATATGTATGTATATATTTATCATGTATGTGTGTAGTGTGCATATGTATGTATATATTTATCATGTATGTGTGTAGTGTGCATATGTATGTATATATGTATCATGTATGTGTGTAGTGTGCATATGTATGTATATATTTATCATGTATGTGTGTAGTGTGCATATGTATGTATATATTTATCATGTATGTGTGTAGTGTGCATATGTATGTATATATTTATCATGTATGTGTGTAGTGTGCATATGTATGTATATATTTATCATGTATGTGTGTAGTGTGTATATGTATGTATATATTTATCATGTATGTGTGTAGTGTGCATATGTATGTATAAATTTATCATTTATTTATATACAAGCTCATTAAGTTTGTACATAGAGTGAACAAGGAAGTTCGAGCTCAGAGTAATTTATGATTTGAAGAAAAGGGGTGGGATTAAATAAGTGTATACTTCTTCTCACTCCTTTTCAAATATGTAAAAAAAAAAAAAAGAAAAAAAAAGTCGAATGCTCATTTGTTTTTTTTGTTTTTTTTTATTCTTCATTGTTTTCATTTTGTTATACTAGCCGTTAAGGCTATAGCACTGTATTGGATCATGCTTGCTCTTGTTTTTTTTTTTTTTTTTTTTTGCATATTTGAAATAAAAATATATCAATCAATCAATCAATCAATGTTTAGTGTATAAATATAAGTGTATGAGAAACCAAACTTATGTAAAAAAAAAATAAAAGAAACAAAAAAAAAAGGAAAAAGAGAGAGAGAGAGACGGAGAGGACCGGACTTATTAAGAGGGAACTTGCGCCCTCCTGTGGACTTCTGCCGCAACTGCACACATAAAGAAATTCATTATTTCCAAGTGTGCCTTATTTAGAGGATAATAAATACATGTTTACTGTATGAATATTAAATATATGATTAGTATATAATTACATATACGTTTAGTATATGATTATTAAATACATGTTCAGTGTATTAATATTAAATACATGTTTAGTGTATGAATATTAAATACATGTTTAGTGTATTAATATTAAATACATGTTTAGTGTATAAATATTAAATACATGTTTAGTGTATTAATATTAAATATATGTTTAGTTTATTAAACTTAAATACATGTTTTTTGTGTTGATATTAAATACATGTTTAGTGTATGAATATTAAATACACGTTGGGTGTATGAATATTAAATACATGTTTAGTTTATGAATATTAAGTACATGTTTAGTGTATTAATATTAAATACATGTTTAGTGTATAAATATTAAATACATGTTTAGTGTGTTAATATTAAATATATGTTTAGTTTATTAAACTTAAATACATGTTTTTTGTATTAATATTAAATACATGTTTAGTGTATGAATATTAAATACACGTTTAGTGTATGAATATTAAATACATGTTTAGTTTATGAATATTAAATACCTGTTTAGTGGATAAATAATAAATACATATTTAGTGTATTAATATTAAATACATGTTTAGTGTATAAATATTAAATACATGTTTAGTGTATTAATATTAAATACATGTTTAGTGTATGAATATTAAATACATGTTTAGTGTATAAATAATAACTACATGTTTAGTGTATGAATATTAAATACATGTTTAGTGTATACATATTAAATACATGTTTAGTGTATTAATATTAAATATATGTTTAGTTTATTAAAATTAAATACATGTTTTTGTATTAATATTAAATACATGATTAGTGTATGAATATTAAATACATGTTTAGTGTATACATATTAAATACATGTTTAGTGTATTAATATTAAATATATGTTTAGTTTATTAAAATTAAATACATGTTTTTGTATTAATATTAAATACATGTTTAGTGTATGAATATTAAATACATGTTTAGTGTATTAATAATAAATACATGTTTAGTGTATAAATATTAAATACATGTTTAGTGTGTTAATATTAAATATATGTTTAGTTTATTAAACTTAAATACATGTTTTTTGTATTAATATTAAATACACGTTTAGTGTATGAATATTAAATACATGTTTAGTTTATGAATATTAAATACCTGTTTAGTGGATAAATAATAAATACATATTTAGTGTATTAATATTAAATACATGTTTAGTGTATAAATATTAAATACATGTTTAGTGTATTAATATTAAATACATGTTTAGTGTATGAATATTAAATACATGTTTAGTGTATAAATAATAACTACATGTTTAGTGTATGAATATTAAATACATGTTTAGTGTATACATATTAAATACATGTTTAGTGTATTAATATTAAATATATGTTTAGTTTATTAAAATTAAATACATGTTTTTGTATTAATATTAAATACATGATTAGTGTATGAATATTAAATACATGTTTAGTGTATACATATTAAATACATGTTTAGTGTATTAATATTAAATATATGTTTAGTTTATTAAAATTAAATACATGTTTTTGTATTAATATTAAATACATGTTTAGTGTATGAATATTAAATACATGTTTAGTGTATTAATAATAAATACATGTTTAGTGTATTAATAATAAATACAAGTTTAGTGTATGAATATTAACTACATGTTTAGTGTATTAATATTAAATCCATGTTTAGTGTATGAATATTAAATACATGTTTAGTGTATTAAAATTAAATACATGTTTTTTGTATTAATATTAAATACAGGTTTTGTGTATGAATATTAAATACATGTTTAGTGTATTAATAATAACTACATGTTTAGTGTATGAATATTAAATACATGTTTAGTGTATGAATATTAAATACATGTTTAGTGTATAAATATTAAATACATGTTTAGTGTATAAATATAAGTGTAAGAGGAACCAAACTTATATAAAAAAAAAAAGGAAACAAAAAAAAGGAAAAAGAGAGAGAGAGAGACGGAGAGTACCGGACTTATTAAGAGGGAACGTGCGCCCTCCTGTGGACTTTTGCCGCAACTGCACACATAAAGAAATTCATTATTTCCAAGTGTGCCTTATTTAGAGGATAATAAATACATGTTTACTGTATGAATATTAAATATATGATTAGTATATAATTACATATACGTTTAGTATATGATTATTAAATACATGTTCAGTGTATTAATATTAAATACATGTTTAGTGTATGAATATTAAATACATGTTTAGTGTATTAATATTAAATACATGTTTACTGTATAAATATTAAATATATGATTAGTATATAATTACATATACGTTTAGTATATGATTATTAAATACATATTCAGTGTAGTAATATTAAATACATGTCTAGTGTATGAATATTAAATACATGTTTAGTGTATGAATATTAAATACATGTTTAAAGTATGAATATTAAATACATGTTTAGTTTATGAATATTAAATACATGTTTAGTGTATAAATATTAAATACATGTTTCGTGTATGAATATTAAATACATGTTTAGTGTATAAATATTAAATACATGTTAAGTGTATGAATATTAAATACATATTTAGTGTATGAATATTAAATACATGTTTAGTGTATTAATATTAAATACATGTTTAGTGTATAAATAATAACTACATGTTTAGTGTATGAATATTAAATACATGTTTAGTGTATTAATATTAAATATATATTTAGTTTATTAAACTTAAATACATGTTTTTGTATTAATATTAAATACATGTTTAGTGTATAAATATTAAATACACGTTTAGTGTATGACTATTAAATACATGTTTATTATATAAATATCAAATACATGTTTAGTGTATTAATATTAAATCCATGTTCAGTGTATGAATATTAAATACATGTTTAGTGTATTAAAATTAAATACATGTTTTTGTATTAATATTAAAAACATGTTTAGTGTATGAATATTAAATACATGTTTAGTGTATTAATATTAAATATATTTTTAGTTTATTAAAATTAAATACATGTTTTTGTATTAATAATAAATACATGTTTGGTGTATAAATATTAAATGCACGTTTAGTGTAAAAATATTAAATACATGTTTAGTGTATAAATATTAAATACATGTTTAGTGTATAAATATTAAATACATGTTTAGTGTATTAATATTAAATATATGTTTTGTTTATTAAAATTAAATACATGTTTTTGTATTAATATTAAATACATGTTTAGTGTATTAATATTAAATACATGTTTAGTGTATGAATAATAACTACATGTTTAGTGTATGAATATTAAATACATGTTTAGTGTATTAATAATAACTACATGTTTAGTGTATGAATATTAAATACATGTTTAGTGTATGAATATTAAATACAAGTTTAGTGTATGAATATTAAATACAAGTTTAGTGTGAAAATATTAAATACATGTTTAGTCTATTATTAAATTCCATTTTAGTGTATAATTATTAAATACATGTTTAGTGTATTAATATTAAATATTTATTTAGTGTATAAAATTAAATACATGTTTTGGTATTAATATTAAATACATGTTAAGTGTATAAATATTAAATATATGTTTAGTGTATTAATATTAAATACATGTTTAGTGTATGAATAATAACTACATGTTTAGTGTATTAATAATAAATACATGTTTAGTGTATAAATATTAAATACACTTTTAGTGTAAAAATATTAAATACATGTTTAGTGTATTAATATTAAATATATGTTTAGTTTATTAAAATTAAATACATGTTTTTGTATTAATATTAAATACATATTAATTGTAAGAATAATAACTACATGTTTATTGTATGAATATTAAATACATGTTTAGTGTATGAATATTTAATACATGTTTAGTGTATGAATATTAAATACATGTTTAGTGTATAAATATTAAATACATGTTTAGTGTATTAATATTAAATACATGTTTAGTGTATTAATATTAAATCAATGTTTAGTGTATAAATATTAAATACATGTTTAGTGTATTAATATTAAATATATGTTTAATTTATTAAACTTAAATACATGTTTTGTATTAATATTAAATACATGTTTAGTGTATAAATATTAAATACATGTTTCGTGTATGAATATTAAATACATGTTTAGTGTATAAATATTAAATACATATTTATTGTATTAATATTAAATATATGTTTAGTTTATTAAAATTACGTTTTTGTATTAATATTAAATACATGTTTAGTGTATAAATATTAAATACATGTTTAGTGTATTAATATTAAATACATGTTTAGTGTATAAATATGAGTGTATGAGAAACCAAACTTACGTAAAAAAAAATAAAAGAAACAAAAAAAAAGGAAAAAGAGAGAGAGAGAGAGAGACGGAGAGGACCGGACTTATTAAGAGGGAACGTGCGCCCTCCTGTGGACTTCTGCCGCAACTGCACGCATAAAGAAAATCATTATTTCCAAGTGTGCCTTATTTAGAGGATAATAAATACATGTTTACTGTATGGATATTAAATATATGATTAGTATATAATTACATATACGTTTAGTATATGATTATTAAATACATGTTCAGTGTATTAATATTAAATACATGTTTAGTGTATGAATATTAAATACATATTTAGTGTATGAATATTAAATACATGTTTAGTGTATAAATATTAAATACATGTTTAGTGTATGAATATTAAATACATGTTTAGTGTATAAATATCAAATACATGTTTACTTTATGAATATTAAATACATGCTTAGTGTGTGTATATTAAATACTTGTTTAGTGTATAAATATTAAATACATGTTTAGTGTATGAATATTAAATACATGTTTAGTGTATGAATATTAAATACAAGTTTAGTTTGAAAATATTAAATACATGTTTAGTGTATAAATATTAAATACATGTTTAGTGTATTAATATTAAATATATGTTTAGTTTATTAAAATTAAATACATGTTTTTGCATTAATCTTAAATACATGTTTAGTGTATGAATATTAAATACATGTTTAGTGTGAAAATATTAAATACATGTTTAGTGTATAAATATAAGTGTATGAGAAACGAAACTTATGTAATAAAAAATAAAAGAATCAAAAAAAAGGAAAAAGAGAGAGAAAGAGACGGAGATGACCGGACTTATTAAGAGGGAACGTGCGCCCTCCTGTGGACTTCTGCCGCAACTGCACACATAAAGAAATTCATTATTTCCAAGTGTGCCTTATTTAGAGGATAATAAATACATGTTTAGTGTACTAATATTAAATATATGTTTAGTTTATTAAAATTAAATACATGTTTTTTGTATAAATATTAAATACATGTTTGGTGAATAAATATTAAATACATGTTTAGTGTAAAATTATTAAATACATGTTTAGTGTATTAATATTAAATATATGTTTAGTTTATTAAAATTAAATACATGTTTAGTGTATGAATATTAAATACATGTTTAATGTATGAATATTAAATACATTTTTAGTGTATTAATATTAAATGCATGTTTAGTGTACAAATATTAGATACATGTTTTTTGTATAAATATTAAAAACATGTTTAGTGTATAAATATCAAATACATGTTTGGTTAATTAATATTAAATACATGTTTGGTGTACAAATATTAAATACATGTTTAGTGTATGAATATTAAATACATGTTTAGTGTATTAATATTAAATACACGTTTAGTGTATAAATATTAAATACACGTTTAGTGTAAAAATATTAAATACATGTTTAGTGTATTAATATTAAATACATGTTTTGTATAAATAATAAATACATATTTAATGTATAAATATTAAATGCATGTTTAGTGTATAAATATTAAATACATGTTTAGTGTATGAATATTAAATACATGTTTAGTGTATTAATATTAAATACACGTTTAATGTGTAAATATTAAATACACGTTTAGTGTAAAAATATTAAATACATGTTTAGTGTATTAATATTAAATACATGTTTTTGTATAAATATTAAATACATGTTTAGTGTATGAATATTAAATACATGTTTGTTAATTAATATTAAATACATGTTCAGTGTATAAATAATAAATACATATTTAATGTAAAAATATTAAATACATGTTTAGTGTATAAATATTAAATACATGTTTTTTGTATAAATATTAAATACATGTTTAGTGTATAAATATTAAATACTTGCTTAGTTAATTAATATTAAATACATGTTCAGTGTATAAATAATAAATACATATTTAATGTATAAATATTAAATGCAATTTTAGTGTATAAATATTAAATATATGTTTAGTGTATTAATATTAAATACATGTTTAGTTTATTAAAATTAAATACAAGTTTTTTGTATGATATTAAATACATGTTTAGTGTATGAATATTAAATACATGTTTAGTGTATGAATATTAAATACATGTTTAGTGTATTAATAGTAAATACATGTTTAGTGTATGAATATTAAATACATGTTTAGTGTATGAATATACGTGTATGAGAAACCTAAATTATGTAAAAAATAAATAAAAATAAAAGTAAAAAAAGAAGAAGGAAAAAGGCCAATAGGCCTGGTCGATAAAACTAGGTCATAACTTATGTGGGGGGGGCAGACTTATTAAGAGGGAACGTGCGCCCTCCTGTGGACTTCTGCCGCAACTGCACACATAAAGAAATTCATTATTTCCAAGTGTGCCTTATTTAGAGGATAATAAATACGTGTTTACTGTATGAATATTAAATATATGATTAATATTTAATTAAATATACGTTTAGTATATGATTATTAAATACATGTTTAGTGTATTAATATTAAATACATGTTTAGTGTATGAATATTAAATACATGTTTAGTGTATAAATATTAAATACATGTTTAGTGTATAAATATTAAATACATGTTCAGCGTATTGATATTAAATACATGTTTAGTGTATACATATTAGATACATCCATCCATCCATCCATTTTCTACCGCTTATTCCCTTTCGGGGTCGCGGGGGGCGCTGGCGCCTATCTCAGCTACAATCGGGCGGAAGGCGGGGTACACCCTGGACAAGTCGCCACCTCATCGCAGGGCCAACACAGATAGACAAACAACATTCACACTCACATTCACACACTAGGGCCAATTTAGTGTTGCCAATCAACCTATCCCCAGGTGCATGTCTTTGGAAGTGGGAGGAAGCCGGAGTACCCGGAGGGAACCCACGCATTCACGGGGAGAACATGCAAACTCCACACAGAAAGATCCCGAGCCTGGATTTGAACCCAGGACTGCAGGACCTTCGTATTGTGAGGCAGACGCACTAACCCCTCTGCCACCGTGAAGCCATATATATTAGATACATGTTTAAAAAAATACATGTATACTGTATGAATATTAAATATATAATTAGTATATAATTAAATATGTTTAGTGTATTAATATTAAATACACGTTTAGTGTAAAAATATTAAATACATGTTTAGTGTATTAATATTAAATACATGTTTTGTATAAATAATAAATACATATTTAATGTATAAATATTAAATGCATGTTTAGTGTATAAATATTAAATACATGTTTAGTGTATGAATATTAAATACATGTTTAGTGTATTAATATTAAATACACGTTTAGTGTGTAAATATTAAATACACGTTTAGTGTAAAAATATTAAATACATGTTTAGTGTATTAATATTAAATACATGTTTTTGTATAAATATTAAATACATGTTTAGTGTATGAATATTAAATACATGTTTGTTAATTAATATTAAATACATGTTCAGTGTATAAATAATAAATACATATTTAATGTAAAAATATTAAATACATGTTTAGTGTATAAATATTAAATACATGTTTTTTGTATAAATATTAAATACATGTTTAGTGTATAAATATTAAATACTTGCTTAGTTAATTAATATTAAATACATGTTCAGTGTATAAATAATAAATACATATTTAATGTATAAATATAAAAAAAAAATATAAAAAAACCCCGTGGTTTACAGAAGAAACTAGAGCTCAGAAACTATTATGTAGAAAGCTGGAACGCAAATGGCGCACGACTAAACTTGAGGTGCACCATCAAGCATGGAGTGATGGTTTAATAACTTATAAACGCATGCTTACCTTAGCTAAAGCTAAATATTACTCAAATCTCATCCACCGTAATAAAAACGATCCTAAATTTTTGTTTAGTACGGTAGCATCGCTAACCCAACAAGGGACTCCTTCCAGTAGCTCAACCCACTCAGCTGATGACTTTATGCAATTCTTTAGTAAGAAAATTGAAGTCATTAGAAAGGAGATTAAAGACAATGCGTCCCAGCTACAACGGGGTTCTATTAACACTGACACGATTGTATATACGGCGGATACTGCCCTCCAAAATAGTTTCTCTCGTTTTGAGGAAATAACATTAGAGGAATTGTTACAACGTGTAAATGGAATAAAACAGACAACATGTTTACTTGACCCTCTTCCTGGGAAACTGATCAAGGAGCTCTTTGTATTATTAGGTCCATCAGTGCTAAATATTATAAACTTATCACTCTCCTCGGGCACTGTTCCCCTAGCATTCAAAAAAGCGGTTATTCATCCTCTTCTTAAAAGACCTAACCTCGATCCTGACCTCATGGTAAATTACCGACCGGTGTCTCACCTTCCCTTTATTTCAAAAATCCTCGAAAAAATTGTTGCGGAGCAGTTAAATGAACACTTAGCGTCTAACAATCTATGTGAAACCTTTCAATCCGGTTTCAGGGCAAATCACTCCACGGAGACAGCCCTCGCAAAAATGACTAATGATCTATTGCTAACGATGGATTCTGATGCGTCATCTATGTTGCTGCTCCTCGATCTTAGCGCTGCTTTCGATACCGTCGATCATAACATTTTATTAGAACGTATCAAAACACGAATTGGTATGTCAGACTTAGCCCTGTCTTGGTTTAACTCTTATCTTACTGATAGGATGCAGTGTGTCTCCCATAACAATGTGACCTCGGACTACGTTAAGGTAACGTGTGGAGTTCCCCAGGGTTCGGTCCTTGGCCCTGCACTCTTCAGCATCTACATGCTGCCGCTAGGGGACATCATACGCAAATACGGTATTAGCTTTCACTGTTATGCTGATGACACCCAACTCTACATGCCCCTAAAGCTGACCAACACGCCGGATTGTAGTCAGCTGGAGGCATGTCTTAATGAAATTAAACAATGGATGTCCGCTAACTTTTTGCAACTCAACGCCAAAAAAACGGAAATGCTGATTATCGGTCCTGCTAGACACCGAACTCTATTTAATAATACAACTCTAACATTTGACAACCAAACAATTAAACAAGGCGACACGGTAAAGAATCTGGGTGTTATCTTCGACCCAACTCTCTCCTTTGAGGCACACATTAAAAGCGTTACTAAAACGGCCTTCTTTCATCTCCGTAATATCGCTAAAATTCGCTCCATTCTGTCCACTAAAGACGCTGAGATCATTATCCATGCGTTTGTTACGTCTCGCCTCGACTACTGTAACGTATTATTTTCGGGTCTCCCCATGTCTAGCATTAAAAGATTACAGTTGGTACAAAATGCGGCTGCTAGACTTTTGACAAGAACAAGAAAGTTTGATCACATTACGCCTGTACTGTATATACCTTTATATACATATATACATACATATATACCTATACAGTATATACCTTTATATACATATATACATACATATATACCTATACTGTATATACCTTTATATACATATATACATACATATATACCTATACTGTATATACCTTTATATACATATATACATACATATATACCTATACTGTATATACCTTTATATACATATATACATACATATATACCTATACTGGCTCACCTGCACTGGCTTCCTGTGCACTTAAGATGTGACTTTAAGGTTTTACTACTTACGTATAAAATACTACACGGTCTAGCTCCATCTTATCTTGCCGATTGTATTGTACCATATGTCCCGGCAAGAAATCTGCGTTCAAAGGACTCCGGCTTATTAGTGATTCCCAAAGCCCAAAAAAAGTCTGCGGGCTATAGAGCATTTTCCGTTCGGGCTCCAGTACTCTGGAATGCCCTCCCGGTAACAGTTCGCGATGCCACCTCAGTAGAAGCATTTAAGTCTCACCTTAAAACTCATTTGTATACTCTAGCCTTTAAATAGACTCCCTTTTTAGACCAGTTGATCTGCCGTTTCTTTTCTTTTTCTTCTATGTCCCACTCTCCCGTGTGGAGGGGGTCCGGTCCGATCCGGTGGCCATGTACTGCTCGCCTGTGTATCGGCTGGGGACATCTCTGCGCTGCTGATCCGCCTACGCTTGGGATGGTTTCCTGCTGGCTCCGCTGTGAACGGGACTCTCGCTGCTGTGTCTTGGATCCTCTTTGGACTGGACTCTCGCGACTGTGTTGTATCCATTGTGGATTGAACTTTCAGTATCATGTTAGATCCGCTCGACATCCATTGCTTTCCTCCTCTCTAGGGTTCTCATGGTCATCATTGTCACCGACGTCCCACTGGGTCATTGTTGTCGCCGGTGTCCCACTGGGTGTGAGTTTTCCTACCGAGGGTGTCGTGGTGGTTTGTGCAGCCCTTTGAGACACTGGTGATTTGGGGCTATATAAGTAAACATTGATTGATTGATTGATTGATAAATATTAAATGCAATTTTAGTGTATAAATATTAAATATATGTTTAGTGTATTAATATTAAATACATGTTTAGTTTATTAAAATTAAATACAAGTTTTTTGTATGATATTAAATACATGTTTAGTGTATGAATATTAAATACATGTTTAGTGTATGAATATTAAATACATGTTTAGTGTATTAATAGTAAATACATGTTTAGTGTATGAATATTAAATACATGTTTAGTGTATGAATATACGTGTATGAGAAACCTAAATTATGTAAAAAATAAATAAAAATAAAAGTAAAAAAAGAAGAAGGAAAAAGGCCAATAGGCCTGGTCGATAAAACTAGGTCATAACTTATGTGGGGGGGCAGACTTATTAAGAGGGAACGTGCGCCCTCCTGTGGACTTCTGCCGCAACTGCACACATAAAGAAATTCATTATTTCCAACTGTGCCTTATTTAGAGGATAATAAATACGTGTTTACTGTATGAATATTAAATATATGATTAATATTTAATTAAATATACGTTTAGTATATGATTATTAAATACATGTTTAGTGTATTAATATTAAATACATGTTTAGTGTATGAATATTAAATACATGTTTAGTGTATAAATATTAAATACATGTTTAGTGTATAAATATTAAATACATGTTCAGCGTATTGATATTAAATACATGTTTAGTGTATACATATTAGATACATCCATCCATCCATCCATTTTCTACCGCTTATTCCCTTTCGGGGTCGCGGGGGGCGCTGGCGCCTATCTCAGCTACAATCGGGCGGAAGGCGGGGTACACCCTGGACAAGTCGCCACCTCATCGCAGGGCCAACACAGATAGACAAACAACATTCACACTCACATTCACACACTAGGGCCAATTTAGTGTTGCCAATCAACCTATCCCCAGGTGCATGTCTTTGGAAGTGGGAGGAAGCCGGAGTACCCGGAGGGAACCCACGCATTCACGGGGAGAACATGCAAACTCCACACAGAAAGATCCCGAGCCTGGATTTGAACCCAGGACTGCAGGACCTTCGTATTGTGAGGCAGACGCACTAACCCCTCTGCCACCGTGAAGCCATATATATTAGATACATGTTTAAAAAAATACATGTATACTGTATGAATATTAAATATATAATTAGTATATAATTAAATATGTTTAGTGTATTAATATTAAATACATGTTTAGTGTATAAATATTAAATAATGATACCCACATAGCCACATGACATATTTTCCGTGCCGCGTGCCACAAATGGAGGAGCGACGATCACCTTCGAGAAAGGGGACAATCGCATGGTCACAAGGGACGGTAGCAGGTTTGACATACACCAAAGTGGTAATCTGTATTACTTGCCTACTGTTCAAACTGATATTGATCAATGTAAAGTGTGTCATGATGTACAAACCTGGCATGAAATGTTGGGCCATTGTAATTATGAAGATGTGCAGAAATTATAAGGTGTAGTGAGAGGCATGGAGATAATAGGGAGTGTGGCTAAACCAGCACAATTATATGAAGTGTGCACAAAAGGCAAATTTACCCAGACGAGAAACAAGGAGCCTGACAGGTGGGCTAAGAATCCCTTGGAGCTAGTCCACACTGACCTAGCCGGTCTCATGCAAACGCCTAGCATCAATGGTCACAAATATGCACAAATATTTACTGATGACTATTCTGGTACCATGATGGTGTACTTTCTAAGGTCTAAGAGTAATGCAGGTCTCGCAACAGAACGGTTCTTAGCTGACGTAGCACCATACAGTGAGGTTCGGTGCATCAGATCAGATAATGCTTCTGAGTATACAAGCAAAGAGTTCCAGGCACTGTTAATAAAGAATAGGATTAGACATGAAACGTCTTCACCCTATTCACCACACTAAAATGGCACGGCCTAGAGAGGGTGGAGAACCCTTCATGAGATGGGTAGACGCTTACTGCTAGAAAGTAACTTACCTGTTGAACTACGCTGTACAGACGGCAGCCTTTGTACGGAACAGATGCTACTCTAGGCGTACACAGAAAACGCCATACGAGTTGTTCGTAGGGAAAGAACCAAACATTTCCAAAATGCAAAAATTTGGATCAGTGTGCTATGCTTACCAGCAACAAGCCAAGGGCAAGCTAGACTCTAGGTGTGAGCAGGGTGTTTTTGTGGGTTATGTAAAAACTGCCAAGCCTACCTAGTGTACTACCCAGAACAAGAGAAAGTTCAGAAACACAGATTGGTAAAATTCACAACCAAAACTGCAACAGAAAAATAAACACAAACATGTGAGTCATACACGGGGTATGGTGATGTAAACCTCAGGGTTAATGAAAGAGAAATTTGTGTTGATGATGACAAGGTTGAAAATGTACCAGATCAAGGTTTACAGGGTGTTTCTGAGACTTTACCTGAACAGACTGAACGCACAGAGTCCCTGACACTGTAAACGGAAGGAACCCACCACGAACCCGGAGGAGGCCGGTTCACTTACAGGACTTTGAGACTGAGGATACATTGGACAAATTTGTAACATGCGTGGACTCTGGCTACAGAGCAGTATGTGACATTCCTCAAACCTACAAGGAAGCGATAATGTCAAACAAATCAGGGCAGTGGAAAAATGCTATGGATGATGAGGTAAAGTCACTGGAGGAAAACGACACCTTTACCCTCACCCATTTGCCACCAGACAGTGGGGGGAAAATGGGTCTATGGCCTCAAGAGTGACATTGACGGAACAGATAAATACAAAGCGAGGTTCGTAGCGAAAGGCTACAGTCAGAAAAGGAAACTGACTACAAAGAGACATTTTCACCCACAGCAGACATGACAAGTGTGAGGGTGATCATGCAAAAGGCGGCACAAGAGGAGCTAGTGCTGCACCGGCTTGATGTGAAGACTGCTTATCTTCACGCTCCGATCGATTGTGAAATTCATATCGAACAGCCAGAAGGCTACGACAAAGAATCAGTCACAGGTGAAAAGCTAGTGTGTAAATTGCACAAGTCTCTCTACGGCTTGAAACAGTCCGGTAGAAATTGGAATGCAATGTTGCACACATGTCTAACTGAGAATGGTTTTGTACAAAATTCTGCTGATCATTGTGTGTACTTACGAGAGAAGTATTATGAGAACGTGATTTTACTAGTATGGGTAGACCATCTCATCATAGCATCTAAAAACAATGGTGTACTCAACAGTGTGAAAATGATGCTCACTGAAAGATTCAAAATGAAGGATCTAGGAAAATTGAAACATTTTCTGGGAATAGATTTTGACCAAACAAATGGTAAAGTCACAATGTCTCAAGAGAGATATGTTCACAACATCTTAGAGAGATTTGAAATGCAAAATTGCAAGTCCAGAGAGACTCCATGTGAACCAAAACTAGAGTACACAGATGTTGCAGACAAAACGACAGATCAAAGAAGGTTCAGGGAGGCAGTTGGAAGCCTAATTTACTTGTCCACATGCACACGTCCAGACAGAAGTTTTGTGGTCAGGAAGTTATCCCATCACTTTGCTGAGCCAACACAGTAAAATATGTCTTTAGATACCTCAAAGGTACAGCAGAAAACAAGTTATGTTTCAAAAGAAATGAAAGTGAAAAACTGGGATTGAGAGTGTACAGTGACGCTGACTGGGCTTCAGATGTGTCTGACAGGAGAAGCACATCAGGTTATTGTGCTAGTCTAAGCGGAGGTAGCTCTCTAATCTCATGGAAAACAAGAAAACAAGCTACTGTTGCTTTATCCACATGTGAGGCAGAGTACATGTGGTTGGCAGTTGGGGGCGGCATGGCGTAGTGGGTAGAGCGGCCGTGCCAGAAACCTGAGGGTTGCAGGTTCGCTTCCCACCTATTGACATCCAAATCGCTGCCGTTGTGTCCTTGGGCAGGACACTTCACCCTTGCCCCCGGTGCCGCTCACACTGGTGAATAGATGATGAATGAATGATAGGTGGTGGTCGGAGGGGCCGTAGGTGCAAACTGGCAGCCACGCTTCCGTCAGTCTACCCCAGGGCAGCTGTGGCTACAGATGTAGCTTACCACCACCATCGTGTGAATGAATGATGGGTTCCCACTTTTCTGTGAGCGCTTTGAGTATCTAATAATAGAAAAGCGCGATATAAATCTAATCCATTATTATTATTATAATGTATTTACCTAGGACAGTGTGATAAAAAAAATACTTATACTCGTTTAAATAGATGATTTTCTTTGAACTGGGTACCAAAAGTTGTTTATTAAACTCAGAAATGTGACACTCAGCAGGAGATCTCTTATCTGATCAAGGTCTGGCTCCTGTGTCTTTGATGTGACATGTGGACTTTAGTTGACCTGGACATGTGTGTTTTCTCTCCCTGGTACCCCCCCCCCCTGCTAAACTGTTGCCCTTTCCCGAGTGACCCCCCTCCCTTTCTGGGCAAACGACACCCTCTCCTTCTTCACAGGACTTTGGGTATTCATTCCACTGGTGTACTGTATGTAAATGAGCATGGAGGGTGGGACTTCTGAGAATGTATAATTGTCATGACATATTCTAAAAGATTTAGAACAAGCTGGAACGAACGGATGTGTCGTTCTGGTTTGGTCTCGCTTTGCAAAGCTTGTTATTATTTGTTTGTTACTTTGACAAATTATTTTAAAGCTATTTGTCACTAAAGGATCGTCTTTAAGAAATTTCCACGACAAGTTGGTGTGCAGAAGTGGGATCCCAAGAAGATCGCTGTTCCCGTTGGCAGAGGCCGCTGAAATGGACTAATCAACCCGGCAGCACAAAAAAGCTGACTTCTCTTTCCCAGAAATTTGAAAGGACGGGAAAGTTTTGGAGGCCCCTGCAAATTGGACGGCCGTCTCTTCGGGATCACCTTTAACCCGCTGCAACATCGTAACGGTAAATTAATTGAATCATCCTGACTGAAATTTTAAGACGAATCTGTGACATTTGAATTTTAAACAAAAGACGAATCCACGAAAGGTTTTTTTGTGTGACAAAGCTTGAGTGATTTATATGTTTCATACATGGGAAATTAACCGTCATTTTTTCGTCTCGCTACGATTTAAATGATGGGTTCGAGTCCCAAAATGTAGCGCTGGGTTAGAGTCCCTGGATTAGAGTCCCAAAATGTAGCGCTGGGTTAGAGTTCCTGGGTTAGAGTCCTGATTTTTAATGCCGGGTTAGAGTCACGATGATTAACAGTGTCTATAAGGCCGTGAGTGTATGCCCGGCTAGAGGCCGGAAGAAACAACATAAATTTTAGCCTGTTAAGTTTAAACGAGAAGAGCGGAAAATTTAAACGAGCTTGAATATGTGGTCCAGGAAAGTTAAGCCTGAGGTATTCGATTGTGATTTCCCATGTATGTGCACAATGAAAGAAAATATGTAGAGGGAGCCCTAATGTGTGTGAAAGTATGGGTGAATGAATTGAGATTTCCCAAGACTGGTTCATTTAGGATGAATCAATTGAGTAAAATTAAAGAAAAGTTGGCGCTACAAGAGGTCAACATGCGAAAGGGAAAGACTGCGCGTGTGAAAGATTTGAATTGTTTGGAACAACATAAAGAGTGTCTGAAACTTTGGATGAGTGAAGCAGAAAATAAAGAAACGATAGATCTTGCCATGGATACTTTTCCCAGTACTCTGTTTTCGAGCCAATCTCAGGGCCTGAGTCGCAGTCGAAGGGTTTCTGAGGACTGGACGCCACTCTACTCCTCTCTGCCCCCGCACTACGACCAGCAACCGCCAGCGGGCCCATTTGTGGACGTCCCAGCGCCGCAGCAGCAGCAGCAGAGGCGGCGGCTGCAGCAGCAGCAGCAGCGGCGGCGGCGGCGGTGGCGGCGGCGGCAGCAGCAGCAGCAGCAGCAGCAGCAGCAGCAGCAGCAGCAGCAACAGCAGCAGCAGCAACAGCAGCAGCAGCAGCAGCAGCAGCAGCAGCTGATGGCACCCCTCCAGCTCCAGCTTCAGCAGCTCCCAACTCTTCCCCTCGCAACGCCGTTTCCGCCCACTAACTACCAGCGGACTCACATCAGGATGACAATCAAGGAGCATCGGGCTCATCAATTCAACATGTGACCAACGAAGTGAACAAAATGTCTCTGAGTGAGGACAGTGTTGGCAGGACTCTGAGAAGTGGCAGAACCTTCCAGGATCCGATGATGGAATATCCAGGACCGCAAGGGACTCCCGCTTTGGTCTTACACCAGATGGACCAGGAAATGCGTGAAGCGATCAGAGACTGGCCGTCACCACACAGAGGTGGAGACGCGCTTGCAGCCGCATTCCAGGCTTTCTCACAGGAGCAGAAATACAAAAACTTCTGCTGGTGCATCTGGGACCGGAGCAGTTGGCAAAGATAGCAGCAGAGGTGCACGCGGGACATTTTGCCCCCTCCAAACTCCATCTCTTTGTTTAAAATGCCAATTTTCTGCTGGATTTGCTGTCTATGAACTCCAAGGGGAAAAATACCCAGCCACGGGCAATTTTTGAAATTGGTCTTAAAACTACGGCACGCGGGCCGAAAGCGGCACGCCAGGGTCCAAAATCCGGCCCCTGGTTTTTTTTATTAATTTTTTTGCATTTTTGGGACATGGTGGACTTGTGGGACCTATGATTTCATCTGTTTGTTCAGTACACAGCTTTGGGACAAGGTAGGGTAGATTTCAAGGATGAAAATGAAGATCCGTTCTTTGAGATGTTACTTGATTATACTGTTGATTGGGTTGAGTAATTGTGTGGTGTTTTGTTTTTAATTTTTAATGATGTATTACTTTCTAAGGTTTATTTGGTGTGTGTTTTTTCGCTAGTTAGTAATTTCATTGTTTGTAGTTTATTATAGGTAATAAAAGGGAGGATTGTGATAGCAAAATTACTTGTACTCGTTTAAATAGATGATGTTCTTTGAACTGGGTACCAAAAGCTGTTTATTAGGCTTAGGAATGTGATTCTTTGCAAGAAACATCTAATCTTGATCAAGCTGTGTCTCCTCTGTCTTTGATGTGACATGTGGACTTAAGTTGACCGGGCATATGTGTTATGTATTTCTGACCCCCTTCTGGGATACACTGTCCCCTTTCGTCAGCATTAATGGTACCTTCACAGATGTGTAAGTTACCCATGCCTTGTGCACTAATTCACCCCCATACCATCACAGATGCTGGCTTTTCAATTTTGCACCTATAACAATCCGGATGGTTATTTTCCTCTTTGTTCTGGAGGACACCACGTCCACAGTTTCCAAATATAATTTGAAATGTGGACTCGTCAGACCACAGAACACTTTTCCACTTTGCATCAGTCCATTTTAGATGAGTTCGGGCCCAGCCAAGCCAATGGCGTTCCTAGGTGTTGTTGATAAATGGGTTTTGCTTTGCATAGCAGAGTTTTAACTTGCACTTACAGATGTAGCGACCAACTGTAGTTACTGACAGTGGTTTTATGAAGTGTTCCTGAGCCCATCTGGTTATATCCTTTACACACTGATGTCGGTTTTTGATGCACTACCGCCTGAGGGATCAAAGGTCTGTAATATCATCGCTTACATGCAGTGATTTCTCCAGATTCTCTGAACCTTTTGATGATTTTACGGACCGTAGATGGTAAAATCCCTAAATTCTTTGCAATAGCTCGTTGAGAAATGTTGTTCTAAAACTGTTCGACAATTTGCTTACAAATTGGTGACCCTCACCCCATCCTTGTTTGTGAATTACTTAGCATTTCATGGAAGCTGCTTTTATACCCAATCATGGCACCCACCTGTTCCCAATTAGCCTGCACACCTGTGGGATGTTCCAAATAAGTGTTTGATGAGCATTTCTCAACTTTATCAGTATTTATTGCCACCTTTCATAACTTCTTTGTCACGTGTTGCTGGCATCAAATTCTAAAGTTAATGATTATTTGCAAAAAAAAAAAATGTTATGAGTTTGAACATCAAATATGTTGTCTTTGTAGCATATTCAACTGAATATGGGTTGAAAAGGATTTGCAAATCATTGTATTCTGTTTATATTTACATCTAACACAATTTCCCAACTCATATGGAAACAGGGTTTGTATTTTGTCAACATTATAAAGGACAAACTGCAAAAAAACAGATTATTACCGTAGTTGTTCATTTACTGTTAATATCTGCTTACTTTCTCTTTTAACAAGTTCTATCTACACTTCTGTTAAAATGTAGGAATCACTTATTCTTCTTTTGTTTGGATAATTAACATACGTTTTGGATGATATCACACATTTGGGTATTGATCCGATACCAAGTCGTTACAGAATCATACAATGGTCATAATTTAAGTTCTCATGTGTCCAGGGACGTATTTACTGAGTTTATAAACATAATATGAATTTTAAAAAAGGGAAAACCATTTTGTAATGCTAAAAAATATCGATGTAATCATAGTAGTATCGACTAGATACGCTCCTGTAGTTGGTATCATTACAGTGGACGTCAGGTGTAGATCAACCAAAGGCGTTTGTTTATATTGTGACTCCGGTGAGCTACGATCTGTAGTGAAGCATGTTGAGTTATTCCTTGTCCTGCAGTGATGATACTTGGAAGAAACTTACTTTATTTGTCGCCATGTCTTAAAGCACTTTTTCCTGAGGGCGTTCCAGTGTTATAGCTTCACCTTTATCTTTAGTTTTTAAGCCAAAATGCAACCATTCTTCCTTTTCTGTCTACACATTGTGTCTGCTTGCTCCTCTGCTCGTAAAACCAGCAATGTCATGACTTGACGTCAACGCCCGTTAAAAAATGGGGGTCGGACCGGTACTTTTTTAGAGGCGGTATGGTACCGAATATGATTCATTAGTATCGCAGTACTATACTAGTACCGGTGTACCCTACAACCCTAATCTGTACTGTCCAGCCTCTTAGGCTAATCATATTGTTTATGTCGACGCCCCCATCTGCTGTACAGATTTACTTTGGAAAAGAGAAAAGTCTGGGTAGAATTTTATTAAACAAAAGCAGTTTTCTTTTAAAGGCCTACTGAAAGCCACTACTAGCCACCACGCAGTCTGATTTTTTGACTACGGCTGGCTCTTCCCGCTTCCATCCCAATACTGGTATTCATTTTGGTACTTTTGTATGTTATTATGTGCTAATTGTTTAATATTAAAATCAAAATTTTTTTTATCTAACATTTAAAAATGAGATGAGTATGCTAGTTGTGCTGTTCAGTTGTTATAAATTGGTTTCTTATTATAGTATCATTTACAAGTATCATATAACAGACTTTGCTTGCAGTTGCGATTCTAAGACATTAGATGACAGTACTGACTACTAGTGGTTAGAGATTGGTAGGTTGTGAGTAGGGCTGCAACTAACGATTAATTTGATAATTGATTAATCTGTTGATTGTTACTTCGATTAATCGATTAATAATCAGATAAAAGAGACAAACTACATTTATATCATTTCCAATACTTTATTTAAAAAAAATGCATACTGGCACCATCTGTTGTTATACTCGGGACATTCAATCAGAATAAAGTGGGTGAGGAAAAAGGTGAAACAATACAAATCTTGCCTGAGCACGCATTCCTCTTGTTAGAGTAAAAATTGTTGGGGCTTGGTCACTAGTATTCAAACTAGATGTGACTATTCTGTCTATGAACATGAACAGGGAAGCAAACATATTATCAGTCAGGATAGTTTGTCACAGCCGTGATGGTATAGTGGTTAGTACTCTGTGTTGTGGCCGCTGCAACCCTGGTTTGAATCTGGGTCATGGCACCATACCTTTTCTTCAAGCTGTACTTTTTTGATGATGATTTTTGAAAAGATTGTTGTTCTGTTCCCTCTGGTAAGTGGTCGAACAAGATGTGAAACCAACCAGGTACTCTGGCGAAATTAAAAATATCTATTTGATGTCAATCAATCAATCAATGTTTATTTATATAGCCCCAAATCACAAATGTCTCAAAGGACTGCACAAATCATTACGACTACAACATCCTCGGAAGAACCCACAAAAGGGCAAGGAAAACTCACACCCAGTGGGCAGGGAGAATTCACATTCAGTGGGACGCCAGCGACAATGCTGACTATGAGAAACCTTGGAGAGGACCTCAGATGTGGGCAACCCCCCCCCTCTAGGGGACCGAAAGCAATGGATGTCGAGCGGGTCTAACATGATACTGTGAAAGTTCAATCCATAGTGGCTCCAAGACAGCAGTGAGAGTCCCGTCCACAGGAAACCATCTCAAGCGGATCAGCAGCGTAGAGATGTCCCCAACCGATACAGGCGAGCGGTCCATCCTGGGTCCCGACGAGCGGTCCATCCTGGGTCTCGACTCTGGACAGTCAGTACTTCATCCATGGTCATCGGACCGGACCCCCTCCACAAGGGAGGGGGGGACATAGGAGAAAGAAAAGAAGCGGCAGATCAACTGGTCTAAAAAGGAGGTCTATTTAAAGGCTAGAGTATACAGATGAGTTTTAAGATGAGACTTAAATGCTTCTACTGAGGTAGCATCTCGAACTGTTACCGGGAGGGCATTCCAGAGTACTGGAGCCCGAACGGAAAACGCTCTATAGCCCGCAGACTTTTTTTGAGCTCTAGGAATCACTAATAAGCCGTATTGTCCTTGATGCATCATTTAATATGACTGATGTGTGCTTTGTGCTGTTACTTTATCACTTGGTAAAACTGCATTATAAACTCAGTCAATACTTTCTTTCTCTAGTTTATATCAAACATGAACATACTTACAACATAATACATCGGACAATTTCACATCATTTCACATTACATCACGTCTGAAAAGGAGTAGGAAGAAGCAAAGCTTATTTAATCCTACACCTTTCCCACTTCAGAGCGTTTACAAATATATACATTCATTTACTGACCTTTTTTGTAGTAAAATAGTAAAATAACATCCATGAATGAGTAATACAACAGTTTTGTAATATGTAATTCATTAATTCAGTCATTATTAGTGTACTGAGATGAAAAATATCTTATTTTCAATAAGGTTGAAGTTTTTCTCATAATTCCTCTTCTTTGTACTTTGTGAGCACTATTAATTGGAACAACCTCTTAAACTGGATCATATCAGTACAATTTTTAACTTCATTACTTAATCCATCCATCAATCCATCCATCTTCTTCTGCTCATCCGAGGTCAGGTCGCGGGGGCAGCAGCCTAAGCAGGGAATTCCAGACTTCCCTCTCCCCGGTCACTTTGTCCAGCTCTTCTCGGGGGAACCCAAAGCGTTCCCAGGCCAGCCGGGAGACATAGTCTTCCCAACGTGTCCTGGGTCTTCCCCGTGGCCTCCTACCGGTTGGACGTGCCCTAAATCCTGACCGGATGCCCGAACCACCTCATCCGGCTCCTCTCCATGTGGAAGAGCAGCGGCTTTACTTTGAGGTCCCCCCGGATGACAGAGCTTCTCACCCTATCTCTAAGGGAGAGCCCCGCCACCCGGGCGGAGGAAACTCATTTGTGCCGCTTGTACCCGTGATCTTGTCCTTTCGGTCATGACCCAAAGCTCATGACCATAGGTGAGGATGGGAATGTAGATCGACCGGTAAATTGAGAGCTTTGCCTTTCGGCTCAGCTCCTTCTTCATCGATACAGCGTCCACATTACAATCCGCCTGTCGATCTCACCATCCACTCTTCCCTCACCCGGGAACAAGACTCCGAGGTACTTGAACTCCTCCACTTGGGGCAGGGTCTCCTCCCCAACCCGGAGATGGCACTCCACCCTTTTCCGGGCAAGAACCATGGACTCACACTTGGAGGTGCTGATTCTCATCCCAGTCGCTTTACATTCGGCTGCAAACCAATCCAGTGAGAGCTGAAGATCTTGGCCAGATGAAGCCATCAGGACCACATCATCTGCAAAAAGCAGGAACCTAATCCTGCAGTCACCAAACCCGATCCCCTCAACGCCTTGACTGCGCCTCGAAATTCTGTCCATAAAAGTTATGGACTTGAATCCTGGAAGTCAGAATGAAAGTCTGATGTTCTTACGACGGAGCAATTTAGGGTTTCTTCACAACACGTAAAAATAAATAAAAATGAAGATAGATTTTAGATGTTTCAGATGTGAACCAGTACATATGTATATCATATAAAGGTGCTAATCTATGGCATTATTAACAATTGGAAATACAAATATGTAATACTTCAATATTTCATATGAATGAGTCTAAAATTGTATGATGTATATGTATATATATATATATATATATATATATATATACACACACACATAAAATGTATATTGCATGTAAAATATGTCTTGTACTGTTTACTCCCACCTTTTTACTCAAATTGTTCTGTCCATTTTTTAATAAAAGTACACAATATCGCATATTAATGCATCTACTTGACTGAAAAAAACACTAATAAAAAATATCTAATCTATAAATGCAGAATGATATTAAACAGATTGTTAGACAAACAACAATGTCACACATGTTATATGTGCTGATGTTGTTAGAAAGTCAAAATGAAAGTCTGGACAGTTTATTTCAAATCCTGCAGTTTCATTTGCTGCTGCTGTTCTCACCAGCACACTTGTGTTTCTTACACTGGTACTTAGAAGACAATCTTTCACCACACACACTGCAACTCAACACTTTCTCACCTGGGTGTCTTCTCATGTGTGCTACAAGGCTTGATCGGTCACAAAAGCTTCTGTTGCAGATTGAACAGGAATGTGATTTTTCACCAGTGTGTGTTCTCATGTGTACTTTCAAATGTTTACTTTGAACAAAATCTTTACCACATTCTGAGCAAGAAAAGGGTTTTTCACCAGTGTGTGTTCTCATGTGTACTTTCAAACTCGGACTTTCTGTAAAACCTTTACCACAGGTAGAACAGGTAAAAGGTTTTTCACCAGTGTGTCTTCTCATGTGTACTTGCAAATTGATTCTTTGTACAAAACATGTACCACAGATTGAACAGACATAAGGTTTTTCTCCCGTGTGTGTTCTCATGTGAATTTTCAAATTGTGACTTTCTACAAAACCTTTGCCACATTTTGAACAGATAAAAGGTTTTTCTCCGGTGTGTCTTCTCATGTGTCTTTTCAGATTACGACGGTATTGAAAGGTTTTGTGACAGTGAGAACATGTGAAGTGTGTGTTGTCAGTGTGACATGTCTTATCATCTTTAGAGTCTTCATCATCAGAGTCAGGAGAGTGTGACGTTGTGTCCTCACTATCTGATAGTGGAGCTAAGAGCTTGTCTGCTTGTGATCCTCCACAGTGGTCTCCATCAGCTTCTGTTGTCATGTGTTGTGTTGAGCTGCTGCTTGGAGGCTCCCCCCCTCCCCTCTCCTCACTTTCACCTTTCACCTCATCATCTTCACTCTTCACAGGGACACCAGTCACTGGGAACTCCTCCAACCATTTAGGCTGACTGATGCCCTCTTCCTCCTCTTCTTCTTTAATGTGCGGCGGCTCTTGGTCCTCCTCTTCCTCTTTAAAGTGAGGGGTCAGTGGGTCCGTCTCTTCCTCTTTAATGTGAGGGTTAAGTGGGTTCTCTTGCTCCTTAAAGTGAGGGGTCAGTGGATCATCCTCTTCCTTTTTGATGTGTAAGATCAGTGGGTCCTCCGCTTGACCTTTATTGTGAAGGGTCAGTTTAACATTATGGGTCTGTGGCGCCTCATGTTCCTCTTTAATGTGGGGGGGCTGTGGCTCCTCTCCTCCCTCTTTGATGTGTTGGGACTGTGGTACCCCTTCTTCCTTGTGTATGTGGGGGGACTGTGGTTCCTCCTCCTGCTCATGAGGTAGATGTTCTTCATTGAGGTCTGCGGGACAGGACAAAACAAACATTCTTCAGAAAAGTCCAGCTTTGCTCAGTCACATGAGACATTGTCCTGCACCAACATATGATCTCACAATCTCATCAGTTTCCCCTCACAGCAGTCAGGGTACTTCCAGCTGACACATGAAGAAGACCTTCAGGGGAATGCCTTCCCAGGCCAACGTCCAATCCACCTTATTCATATAAAATCATCCTAAAAGTCATTCCTGCAATCCTTAATGGTAGACGCTATATGTGAAAGTGTGCTGTTCTCCCTCTGAATAAGTCATACACACACAGGAAATAATGTACCACATGCCAGCCTCCACGCAGTAGTACTAGTGATGAGCTCCCCCTGCTGGTGGACAATAACTACTGCCATTTTCACATTTATCTTTAAAGACACGTCTGTTCTAAAAATAGCATGAGCATAGACAACATCCATCCATCCATTGTCTACTGCTTGTCCCATTCGGGGTCACGCATGTTGTCCAAAAAAGATGACATCTGTTTTGCTTTCATTTAGATAATGTCACCACAGTTAAACTGGGAAGAAGTAATCAGATTACTGACTACTCCTTCAAAAGATCACTTGTCTACCTTATTAATAATAGTAATATTGAATTAATTTAGTGTGTTTCTAGACACTCAAATTGCGTTAGAGTGAGAACTGAGAAGACATCAGTCATGCAGTCCACACATTCAATGTGGTAAGCTACATCTAATTATTGTAATAATATTAAGTAGATGAAGCAATTCCTGAAAGAATTGTGTTTGAATGCTCCAATGCTGAAGTTGAACTGAAAGGTTGACAGAATGTAGTATGAATGTAAGAATAGTTTGAATGTTGAAGAGTTTGAACTTCGGGAAAACCGGGATTTTTTTAAGTTCTTAAACCAACATGATTTTTTGTCCTGACTCAGAGGAATGTTTTGACAGTGGACCGGTTGAAATTGGTTGAACAATGTGAAAAGAGTCATTGCACTAAAGAAGGTTGGAAATAAGGTTAGAAAAAAACGTGAATTCCTGTAAATTTGTTGAATGTGGAAAACTGGTTGTTTGAATTTCCAGGATGAATTGAATGTGTTGAAGGTAGAATGGTTTGAAACATGTGGGAATTGTGGAAATTTGAAACATGGATAATTCATTTTGAATGGGGAAAATGTCCCTAAAAACCGGGAATTCCAGAAAATCCAGGAATTTCTTTTAATAAATGTTGAAAGGGAGCACACAATTCCTGAACACACTGAATATTTTGAAGTTGGAACGGTTTGAATCAGATGAAAAATGTGGGAGTTGTGGAACTTTTATTTTATTCCTTTCAATGGGGATTTCATGGAAATTTTGGAGAATTTCGGGGAAAGCGGGAATTTTTTGGGACATGCTAAAAAATGTGAATGTTCTGAATGAGTTGAAATGGTTGGTGTTGGAATTTTTCAAATCGGTTTAGAAATGTTGAAGTCGTAACATTTTTAATTGAGAAATGGTTTTATGGAATTCCTTTAATTTCGGGAACACTGGAAATTTTTCCAATTCAAAAACAGCTTTGTTTTCTGTCCTGATTAAAAGGATTGATTTGACGGTGGAACGGTTAAGGTGGGTTGAAAAATGTTGTAATTTCAATTTCCAGAATTAGTGGAATATGTTGAATTGTTTGAATCGGTTGAAAAATGTGTAAATGGTGGCATTTTGAAAAAAAGCTCATTCATTTTAGAGAGGACCTCCCATTGGCTCCATTGCAAGTGGATTTTTATTTACATTTATGAGTTAGAATTAGGGCTGGGCGATATATGTAATATACTCCATATATCGAGACAACCGTAATATGTCAAGTATATAAGGCTGGGCGATACGACTAAAAAATGTATCACGATATAACTGTTTCATATCAGTCGATATTGATAATTATTGATATAAAAAAAAACAACTATTTTAAATAAAGACCAGGAGAAAAAAGGCTGAAATTAAATACTTTTATTTTAAATTTAACCTTTAACCTTTCAAACGAGGTCAGCATTATAAATGAAAATACTGGTCGATGTGCAAAATATTGACATTAAATAAATGCTTAATCTAACAAAATGTGCAAAGTATTGTAATTAAGAAATTAGTAGTGTACAATTCAGGCTTTGAAGCCATATTGGTAACGATATATGCAAATAAATAACAGTCAAATTAAGCAAGCAGAAACAAACATGTCTTACAAAATATTGTAAACATCGGAATAAACTTGCGTCTGAACATCTGTGACAAAACAAACCTTTTGCCCTCTTCAGTCATTTATGGAATAATCAAACCAACTTCAGCATATAAAAAAAATAACTCAAGCAACTACTCAACCATCGCTTCACTTTTTATTTACAATTTCCTCTTGTGCTGCCGTACTCATATTCCCATTTCGTTTCACTCCTCGTGGTCAGCTAGACGTTGTTGCTTTTTTTTATTTCCTGTTAGCATTTCCCAGAATGCCTTGCGGTTCAGGCTCAGCCGTGATAGGTCGAGAAGCCAAAGCCCTTCCTCTGCCTACACCTCCCAAAGTGCCGTGCGGTTCCAGCTGGGCCTTACTTCCTATTTTTTTTCTAACAGAACTCAGTGAAATTATCGAACGTTCTATCGACCCCATTTTTTATTGATATTGATCACATGTCTATCGCGATATATATTGTTATTGTTTTATCGCCCAGCCCGCAAAGTATGTGGCAAAAGTGTTGCTACAAAAAGTAGCAGCACTGCTAATGTGTAGCATCATTTGAAAAGTCACCCGCTAAAGAATGAGGAGTCCTTGAAACTCTGCATGTCAACATCTCAGTTTGGTGCCACACCCACAAAATGCCCAAGCAACCATTTCCACATCAACCCCATATTAAAAAATTGGTCAACAACAGAAGGAGATAACGTCCGTAGGAACCTACCACATAGCGAAGGACATACACTATTTGATTTCCTATTATGCAGCACATTTTTATTTGACACTTATTGAAATAGCTTGTGTGACATCATGCACAAAAGTGCACTTTATTTGTTTTAAACTATTGTAGTGGCCTTCTGTACACAAAGTGCACTGTAATTTAGTGTTGTTTTGATATTTCATCTTAGTGACATCATGCACAAAAGTGCACTAATAGCTTGTTTTGAAATGTCTCTGACAATCTTGCATTTTCTGTTTGGAAATGACATGAATGTTTGTGCCACTGTTTAATAAATACACTTTTGCTAATTTGACTTAGTTGTGGTTTCCCTCTCTGCATGAAAGTTTAAAAGTAGCATATATGAATGCAGTATGAAGAAGAATGTTTGAATGTAGACACACAGAATCATCATACTGCTGTGATTATATGCATCAAGTGTTCATTCAAGGCTAAGGCAAAATATCCACATATATATGCTGTATCGTGATGTGGCCTAAAAATATTGAGATATTAAAAAAAGGCCATATTGCCCAGCCCAGTTAGAATGTGATTTTTTGTGTGTAAATATATCAACCGTTGTGTCTTTCATAATGATTGTGAAAAATAGAAAAAATCCCCCAAAAAGTGTGGTTCCCCTCTATATTCAAATGATTATATTCAAGACTTGAAGTGTATGAGCATGAAGTGATAAAGCCTACTTGGATGAGAGGACAAAGGTCTTGTAAGACAAAGTGAAGAGTCCAGTTGTGATGGATTGAATGCCCTGAGAATAAAATGTTGTGCTTACTTGGACTGTGATGAAGCTGTGAGGACTCAGGTGGTTTGTCTTCATGCTCTTCAGTCTTCACAGAGACAACAGTCAGTGGAAACTTGCTGACATCAGCCTCCTCCTGCCCTAGAAGACACTCTCCTTCCTGACTGATCCACACTTCTTCCTCTTCCTCTTTCATGTGGGGGGGCTGTGGATCCTCCTCTTCCTTTTTTATGTGAGGGAGCTGCTGGACATCTGTTGGGTAAATAAGTAAATAAGATAGAGAGTATAGAAATAGTTTTGAACTGACACTGTTAACACAATGACATTATTTGTGTTCTTTCCTGTGTTGTGTTAAAAGTGTGTAGCAAAACAACCAATAAAAACACAGGAAATACCTTCTTTTTTCCTAAAATTAATTCAAAAGTGGTACAGTGAGTACAAAAACAGACTTGGAAATTTGATGCGGGGCAATTTGAAAATTTTTTATAAATACGAGGCAGCATTGATTGAAGCATTCTTAACTTCACTGATGTAAAGTGGATAGATATTGTTTTGTGTATACGGTCTATGACACCTAAACTTTATCTGTAAACTTAACCATATTCTTTTAATGCCATAGTTATTACTATAACTAAAATATCCTGGAAATTCAAAAAATCTAATTCTAAAATCACTGCAAAAACATTCATGGTATGTTTTTGTGATCATGCAAAATATTTTTTGGTGGTCATTTTGTTGGCTGGGCCAAAAGGAACTTTCACCAAAAACATGTTTTACTATGTGCTGTTTTATGGAGTATCTCCATCAACAATTCCTCTTTAGGAATTGGAGACCATCTACGACACGCTGAAGGAAAGTCAGTCACCTTTATGTTCTTTTAATAATTCAAGTTTTGACTACTTTAGTTATGGAAAATAATTGTTTACGTTCACTTATTGATACTTGTAAGTCAGATTTAGGAAGTGAAATTATAACTTTGATTAGATTTGTTTACAGTATAAAATGTATTTAGTGACTGTGTGAGTTTTATGTAAACATGTTGATACAGGTTTACTTCTTGGGGACTGGAATACTGATATGTCCTGAAAGGATGCACCCATTTTTAAAACCTTCACTAAGCTGTGCCACCAACATTGTCTCACTTAGCTCATTTAGCAAACTACCAGGGTGAGTGAGTCCTTTTAAACCTTCATAGACCTCCTTGTTACTTCTGACCAGTCTCAGATCACCACGAGTGGAACTACTGTGTGCGGCTTAAGTGATCATTCCATCATTTTCTGTACCCATGAAGAACAGAACCGAGGCTAACGGCCACAAAACAAGAGAAGCTAGAATCCTCAAGACCTAGACTAGCAAGGCTTTCAATGAGAAACTGCCGAAATAAGACTTGCCTCGGTACTTGCAAGTACACAGGTCTTTGGGTCAATTCCTAACCTCAGAAAAGTAGATAACTTCATAGTCAAAGTGGGTGACAATATAATAACAAACAAAAATGAGATTACCTATCTTGGTTGCATCGTAGAGACTAATCTCTCCAGTGAAAAAATGACTACTAAGGTGGTCAAAGAATCAACCAATGACTTCTGTTCTTACTAGTGTTGTCCCGATACCAATATTATAGTACCGGGACCTATACCAAAATGTATTTTGATACTTTTCAATACTTCTCTAAATAAATGGGACCACAAAAAAGTACATTATTGGCTTCATTTTAACAAAAAATCTTAGGGTACATTAAACATATGATTCTTATTGAAAGTTTTTCCTAAATAAAATAGTAAACATACTAGACAACTCACCCCAATAGTGATGAAGTGCTTCGAGAGGATAGTCATGTCACACATCAAGAAGACCATCCCAGACACACTGGACCCTCTACAGCAGGGGTCACCAACCTTTTTGAAACCAAGAGCTACTTCTTGGGTACTGATCAATGCGAAGGGCTTCCAGTTTGATACATACTTAAATAAATTGCCAGAAATAGCCAATTTGCTCAAATTACCTTTAATAAACAAATCTATATATATAAAAAATTTATATTTCTGTCTGTCATTTTGTCGTAAATGTTTTTTCTTTTTACGGAAGTTTTTTTTTGTAGAGAATAAATGATGAAAAAAAACACTTAATTGAACAGTTTAAAAGAGGAGAAAACACGAAAAAAATTAAAATACAATTTTTAAAAACAGTTTATCTTTAAAATTCCAAATTCAACCGAAAAAAATGAAGAGAAAAACTAGCTAATTTGAATCTTTTTGAAACAATTAAAAAAAATCATTTATGGAACATCACTAGTCATTTTTCCTGATTAATATTAATTTTTGAATGTTGATGACATGTTTTGAATAGGTTAAAATCCAATCTGCACTTTGTTAGAATATATAATAAATTGGACCAAGCGATATTTCTAACAAAGACAAATCATTATTTCTTCTAGATTTTCCATAACAAAAATTTTAAAAGTAATTCAAAATACTTTGAAATAAGATTTAAATTTGATTCTACAGATTTTGTAGATTTGCCAGAATAATTTCTCTGAATTTTAATCATAATAAGTTTGAAGAAATATTTCACTAATATACTTTGTCTCCAAAGACATGCACCTGGGGATAGGTTGATTGGCAACACTAAATTGGCCCTAGTGTGTGAATGTGAGTGTGAATGTTGTCTGTCTCTCTGTGTTGGCCCTGCGATAAGGTGGCGACTTGTCCAGGGTGTACCCTGCCTTCCGCCCGATTGTAGCTGAGATAGGCGCCAGCGCCCCCTGCGACCCCGAAAGGGAATAAGCGGTAGAAAATGGATGGATGGATACTTTGTCGAAAAAACAGAAGCTAAAATGAAGAATTATATTAAAATGTATTTATTATTCCTTACAATAAAAAAAAAAAATACTTGAACATTGATTTAAATTGACAGGAAAGAAGAGGAAGGAATTGAAAAGGTAAAAAGGTGAATGTGTTTAACAATCCTAAAATCAATTTTAAGGTAGTTTTTTTTCTTCAAAAAATTGTCTTTCTGAAAGTTATAAGAAGCAAAGTAAAAAAATAAATGAATGTATTTAAACAAGTGAATACCAAGTCTTTAAAATATTTTCTTGGATTTTCAAATTCTATTTGAGTTTTGTCTCTCTTAGAATTAAAAAGGTCGAGCAAAGCGAGAACAGCTTGCTAGTAAATAAATACAATTTAAAGAATAGAGGCAGCTCACTGGTAAGTGATGCTATTTGAGCTATTTTTAGAACAGGCCAGCGGGCGACTCATCTGGTTCTAACAGGCGACCTGGTGCCCGTGGGCACCGCGTTGGTGACCCCTGCTCTACAGTTTGCCAACAGGCAGAATCGGTCCACTGAGGTTGCAGTCAACCCCGTCATCCACACCACCCTCACCCACGTAGAGGGCAAGGACACCTATGCCAGGCTATTATTCATCGACTACAGCTCTGCTTTTAACACGGTCATCCCACAAAAACTCACTGCTAAACTCCTCACTGTTGGTCTGACACCAACTCTCTGTGACTGGGTCCTGAACTTTCTCACAAACCGGCCCCAGTCAGTCAGTATCGGCAACCAGACATCAGACACAAAGGTTCTAAGCATTGGGACCCCCCAAGGCTGCGTGCTGAGCCCCCTATTGTACACCCTCTTCACACACGACTGCCAAACACCACTGTCATCAAGTTTGCAGATGATACTACGTACAGAAGGGAGGTAGCGGAACTGGTGGCCTGGTGTCAGGATAATAATCTCTCCTTGAACACAGACAAGACCAAGGAGATGATGTACATAGGTGGGACAAAGGTGGACAGGGTGAAAACCTTTAAATTCCTCGGGACTCACATCAGCGAGGACCTCACCTGGGATCACAACACCCAACAAACAATAAAGAAAGGCCAGTAGTGACTGTATTTCCTAAGAAAGCTGAGAAAATTTGGCATGCCACCCAAAATTCTCAGCAACTTCTATAAAAGTACGGTTGAGAGTGTCCTTACCAGCTCAATCATGGTCTGGTATGGAAACTGCACTGCTAAGGACAGGAAGGCACTCCAGCGAGTGATTAAAACTGCTCAGTACATATCAGGAGCAGCCTTCCCCTCACTACAGGACATGTAGTCTACCAGGGCCACCAGGAGAGCACACAACATCATCAAGGACAGTACACAGTCTCTTCAGCCTCCTACCATCAGGCAGACCATACAGGAGCCTGAAATCCAGGACTACAAGACTGACAAACAGTTTTTACCCACAGGCCATCAGGCTTGTGAATGCTAACTTTTGAATGGCAGCTCCCCCCCAACCCCCCGTCTTTACTTTTGTCTTTTTGAACAAAAGACACCTACAATGACCACCCCCTAACTGTGAACCATCACTGTAGACACGTTTCACCGTTGATCACTAAAGACACTTTAACTGCTGCTGTGACCCAAGGTCACCTCCATATTTATACTGTTGACTGTCAATCAGAATGTGCAATAATGTTATGTTACTTACTGTGCCTTGTACATACATTTTTATTTTTATTTTTAGCTAAGTACCGTGTGACTTGTTGAAGGGTGGACAAGCAAAGTAAGATTTTCATTGTACGGCAAACTGTGTGTTTAACTGTGCATATGACAATAAACTATCTTGAATCTTCAATCAAAAAGTGATCTGATGTAATATTTTGATATTTACACATCGCATATTTACACACACGCATTTTACTAGAATGCCCTTATGACCATTACATATATCAATATCAAGTACCTACTGTACTGTTTACTTGTTGAAATACTATTTTTAGAGCAAATATCTACCCAAATGGCCACTTTGTTGCTGCCAAAAATGTATTTTGAATAATAGTTTGATATTGACACATCTCATCTCTGCTTATTTTACTAGAATACTCTAATGAGCATTATATATATATATATATATATATATATATATATATATATATATATATATATATATATATATATATATATAAATCAAGTACCTACTGAGATAGGGTGAGAAGCTCTGCCATCCGGGAGGAACTCAAAGTAAAGCCGCTGCTCCTCCACATGGAGAGGAGTCTGATGAGGTGGTTCGGCATCTGGGCATCTGGTCAGGATGCCACCCGAACACCTCCCGAGGTGTTTAGGGCACGTCCAACCGGTACGAGGCCACGGGGAAGACCCAGGACACGTTGGGAAGACTATGTCTCCCGGCTGGCCTGGGAACGCCTCGGGATCCCCCGGGAAGAGCTAGACGAAGTGGCTAGGGAGAGGGAAGTCTGGGCTTCCCTGCTTAGGCTGCTGCCCCCGCGACCCGATCTCGGATAAGCGGAAGAAGATGGATTGATGGAAGTACCTACTGTACTGTATACTTGTAGAAATACCCTTTACAAAGCTAAAATATACCGAAACAACCACTCTGCTGCTGCCAAAATTTGATTTCAAGTAATATTTTGATACTGAAAAATCTCATCTCTGCATAGTTTACTAGAATACCCTTATGGTAAAATAAATGGGTTGTTCTTGTATAGCGCTTTTCTACCTTCAAGGTACTCAAAGCGCTTTGACACTATTTCCACATTTACCCATTCACACACACATTCACACACTGATGGAGGGAGCTGCCATGCAAGGCGCCAAACCAGCACCCATCAGGAGCAAGGGTGAAGTGTCTTGCTCAGGACACAACGGACGTGACGAAGATGGTACTAGGTGGGGATTGAACCAGGGACCCTCGGGTTGCGCACGGCCACTCTCCCACTACGCCACGCAGTCCCTATGAGCATTATGAGCATTACATCTATCAAAATCAAGTACCTACTGTATTGTTTACTTGTTGAAATACCCTTTTTAGAGCTAAAAAGTACCCAATTTGCCACTTTACTGCGACCAATAATTGATTCCATATGATATTAACAATAATAACAAAATTTTCAGAATAATTGTATATGAGTTCAGCGCCCCCCGCGACCCCAAAAGGGAATAAGCGGTAGGAAATGGATGGATGGAAGTTATAAAAAAACTTTGTATTCCATTGAGTTCAGGTCCCCTGCGAGAAGACCAAAGCTGTCTTTCATCTTATCAAACAAAAGGCTTGTAAAACTCCACTGTCTGCAATGGGATGCAACATAGAGGTTTCGGTTTCTTTGATCTATTGACAGCCACAGGAAGACCTTTTCCTGACCTGAGATCTACAAAGCAGACCATTTCTTTAAACTGTTTACTACCGAGTGCAAAAGCTGCTTACGACCCCCCCCCCCCCCATCCCTTTAAAAACAGCTGCAGCTATGTAATCAGAAAAGGCCCAAATAAAAGAGGAAGCGTGGAACTCCCTCGTCAAAGCGTGGTGGGAAACTGTACGAAGTTGCAGCCCAGACGTTTCTCCTCATGAGCTAAATTGAATCCTGTCTCTGTTTGATTTCTTTGCTTCTTGTCTTGTCTAATAGATGTCATCGGTGTTTGAACCTGACAAAAATGTCAAAGCATTTCTCTAAAACACAATATTATACATTCTGAAAATGTAAACGATAGCAAGAATATACCTACACATTTCAGAAAATTTCGCTCGCAAACACTTTGTTTGGAAGATGTTTACTGCCTTTTTTTTGCCCTTTGAGACACTTGTGATTTAGGGCTGTATAAATAACATTGATTGATTGACTGATTGATACTGAACAAAAATGCTAAATAGCTAAAGAAAACTGTCACTGAACGTCTTAGTGTGATGTCATTCTGTGACAGACAAATGGAACGCAGTTTCCACATGGTGAGGACATTGATGGTCAGACTCACTGTTCTACGGATTACCTCAACTTCTGCCTAGACGTGACCTGCCCTGCTAAGACTGTTCAGTGCTACCCTAATGACAAACTCTGGGTAACACAGGAGGTTCAAGCTGTGCTCAACAAGAAGAAAGCTGCCTTCAGGAGTGGAGACAGGGAGGCAATGAGAGCAGCACAGCGGGAGGTGAAAGGACACGTAAAAAAGGCTAAGGACAGCTACAGGAAGAAGCTGGAGCAGAACAACATGATGGAGGTCTGGGAAGGTGTGAAAACCATCACAGGCCACAAGACAAAGACCAGAGCAGTAGGGGGGACAATAGAGAGGGCCAATGAGATGAATACCTTCTTCAACCGGTTTAACCAGTACTGTTCTCCCCACCCCCCACTCCTCATTGCATCCACTCCCCTTTCTTCTCCCCCCCAGCCATGGTTGCAACCCCCTCCTCCTCCTCCTCCACCACCTCTACGCAAACATTAGTCATCTCTGTGGACCAGGTCAGAGGTCAACTGAGGAAGCGGCATCATAGTTTCTGGTGCGCACAAGATACATATCTCAAAAAAATTGTACCTATGTCCCTTTAGGAGCTCTGTAATTTTTTAAATGATCAGCATGTCATCTTTTATGTGAAATTGTTATTCAAATAAAGATTGCAAAAAGGAAAACTATAGTAGTGACAACATGCAGGAACATAACTGACGTAAAACAAATAAAATGGAAGTGACCTTGTCTCTGCACACGCGTGCATTGATCATGTCTTCTTGAACCGATCGAGCAGGGATTCTAAAACTGTGGTACGTGTACCACTAGTGGTACGCGGGTATCACCTAATGGTACGCCGAATATTATTTCATTTTTTATGTACATTGTTTTATTTTCCAACATGCAAACACTGTGTTACTATTCAAACTGTGTGTACTGTTACAGTAACTAAAATATTAAATATACTTGTTAAATAATGTGTCTTCCTTGTTTTTAATGAATAATTAAGGCCTACTATGCTACTATATTTTAATGCTGTTCATGATGGTGGTACTTGGAAATCCAAGTATTTTCTGAGTTGGTACTTGGTGAAAAAAGTTTGACAACTACTGATGTAGTGAAGTTGTAAACTAAATTGGCAGACACCATTTTGTTATACCCAAACGGCGTCTGCTCATACATCGCGCTTCCAACGAGATCCCGTTCTTTCCCCCGAGTTAGAAAGTTCCAGAACTGTTCACGTTATACCATCTCATCTCATTGTGCAACATGTGAATGTTTGAAGTGGAACTAAATGTGATCTCTGAAAGGGGTACACATTATTTCCAAAGCAGGGCCCCCATCCACATATACAATATTACTACATATCTGATGAAAAATAACATTATTTTTGTTTTTTTAATTATAAGTGTGCCAAATCACCTATATTTGAACATTATCTAATGGAAATGACTGCTGTCTGATAATCACATTAATAACACAATAACAATCATGTGTCTGAGTACACCTATTGATAAATTATTCATCAAACACGTCATATTAATGATGAAATACAAAGTTAGTAAAGATGTGAGAGTAAGAAGTAAACAAACCTGTTCTGTGTAACACAACTTGAGGTTTTTGATGTTGTCGCTCCTTCTCCTCTTTAGTTGGACAAAGTTCCTCCTCGTACTCTGCTATGGTTCTTTCACACATTTTCACACAATCACAACACTTTACACTCACACTTGATCTTAACTAAGCGATGTGTTGATCAAATCCGCGTCTCTTTGTTAGCGGCTAACAAGCTAAGCTAACTAGCATGCTAAGCTAACTAGCGCGCTCAAACAACGAGCAATCTAAGCGGGCCTAATAATGTCCAAAGTTGAGTGAGACGAGTGGAGTTGATGCTGACACAGAGGATGAATAAAGTGTAGTTAGTAGATGTGCCGAGGCTTAGAAGCGTGTGTGGAGTAAAGGAGGACTTTGCTGCGAAGAACATATCCTCCACGCATGCGTCACTTAGGGGCGGGGCCAACGAGTCATCGTGATGGGCAAGTCATGAACGATTCATTCTAAATGCATGTTTTCATGGTGTCTACACAATAAATCACGGCCACCAATGATCCATCCTTCCCTTTATCGACTGTGTGTCCCTTTAGGGATGGCGGGGTGTGCTAGAGCCTATCTCAGCTGCATTCAGGCGGAAGTCGGCGTACACCCTGGACAGGTCGCCACCTCATCGCAGGGCCAACACAGATAGACAGACATGTATATAAACTGTATTTGACTTTAAATCTGATAAATATCATTCAACAACAACACAATTTGCAGACTGTAATTACTGGTTTGCTGGTTTTACTGGTGTAAATTATTATTGCCTATTGTGAGCGAACTGTGGTGCTGAATTTCCACCAGGGATCAAGAAAGTACTTTCTATTCTATTCTAAAATTCTGCATTCGAGAGATCACAACCATTGCAGCCATGCGTCCAAAACGTAACATCATCTTGCAGGGACATAAGGACACGCAAAAGTAAAGTGTCTGTTGTTTTATAATGTAATAATCTATTTAAGAAGAAATGTTCAGAGAATACCTTTTTGTTTTAGTATTTATTGGAGGCCTCAAAAGACAAAGGCCGCCTGTTAACAGCAGAGTGTCAGTGAGGCACACACTCTCAGAAATGCATGGAGGAAAGGTTGGAGACAAGCGGGAAACTCTTAGTTATAGGCCATAAGGTGAACCAGGAAAAAGTGGCTAGAAAGTGATTTTCGTTCCCACGTCTGGGCACTACTCTTTTTTTGCCTACGCAATGCCATTGTGGACATTAGGTTAAATGTTCTACGCAAAATATCCTGGCAGTTTTTTTAAGAGCCATAAATGTATAAAAATAGGAATGCCAAAAAAACGAAAATCTTATGCAGCTGTTTTTTCTTGTAAATATATTTATATTCATTCTGGAAACAGACTCTCTCTAACAAATTGACATTAATGCATATACCTAACATTTGATACAGGTATTTTAGCATTGGTATACTTTAATTTGAATTTAAACCATGAAACATACAAAACAAATGAAAAAAAAAATGCTTCAAAGTAAGTGAATAGCAACCTGTACAATTGAACATACACATGGTACATTAACAATAATGTTTTATACATTAACATTTTCAGCTGATACTTTGTTGTAAGAGGAAGTAAAGAAATAAAATAAAATAAAGAACACTTTGGCCCAAAATGGCTGACAACAATCAAAATATCGAATAATGATGAAAAATGGAAATACACCAAAAACTGCATTACAGTTTAGAATCTGTACACAATATGGTATAAAACAATGTTTACATGAACAAAACAATGTGACAGCAGGTCTTGAGTATTTTTTTATATATTTGTTTTTATTATTTTGTCTTAACTTAGCACATTGTTAAAGCCATATCTCAAGAATTCTTTGATAGATTTTCCTCAAATTTGGCACAAACTCAAACTATGATTATTATATATGTTAAGGTCAAGTGCACTGTAACCTCACATTCTATTTTCAAAGCATTTCATTTAAGTAAAAAAAAAAAAGAAATAGTAAAATACTCTGAGGGATTTTTCTCAAATGGGGCAAAAACTCCAATTTTATTCGAGAACTAACTAAATAAGTGTGAATTTGCGTATTCTGAACGAGGGAGACATTGTTCATCTCTTAGCTTTCACTATCATCAGAACCTCCGACCTTTAGATGCAAAATACATAATGTCTCGACAAACAGATATCACTTTGGAGCGACAGCTGAGCAGCGCTGTTTGAAGTTGTGTACTCTTTTCAAAGATATGGAACTCTTTTCGAAGAAAATCTTTTGAAGACAAGAACAAAGTCACAGGCCAGCATGAAGTAAAGGTATGTAATATATGGCCATATAACAGTGTGTGCACACAAAGACAGCAACAAAAAATCCAATGCATTGGTGGTTAATATTCAATGTTATTGAACCCGATAGTGGGTATTTTCCAGGAGATGTTGTGAATGATTGCAACCCGTTCGTGGGTACATTTAAAATACAAGGTGGTGTTTTATGATTCCTTGTGCAAGCCCATTCGTGGGTGAGGTTTTGGTTTGAACAAATGCAAATGAATAATTGCGGTTTTGATGTTTGGTGTTTTGAGTGACATTAACAAGGTTTCCATTTATTTGATCTGATTTAGAATTGTGGGTTGTGCATAATCATGGATCCTGGGAAAGGAAAATACAATGCTTTGGAAATGCATGATCATGTGTTAAAGTAACGCATTCAATGTGTGATACAATTAAAGGTCAAATGGAACCCTCACAGGCTGAACTGTCAGAAATGATTGAAAATCAGTCACAACCTGCAGAGATGGAAAAACAGGTGGACACAGATCATACTTACCAACACTCCTGGGTTTTCCGGGAGACTCCCGAAATTCAGCGCCTCTCCCGAAAACCTCCTGGGACAATTTTCTCCCGAAATTCAGGCGTAGCTGGAGGCCACACCCCCTCCAGCTCCATGCGGACCTGAGTGACGTGTATAAAGAGCGTGTCTGCCCAATGATGTTATAACTGTAAAATGATCGATGGCGAGTTATTGGTTTCTTATGTGGGTTTATTTTTAGGCAGTTTCATTAACGTCCTCCCAGCGCGGTAAAACAACATACAACAACAGCAGTCCATTTTCGTCTACCGTAAAGCAGTTCGTCTGCCAAACAGCATTGTTGTGAAACTCTTAAACAGGACAATACTGCCATCTACTGTACATGCATATGGTTAGAAAAAGGATGGACGATTCAACCCTTAACTCAACAATGAGTAGATGAGTGTTGTGTGTGTGTAAATGTGTAAATAAATGAACACTGAAATTCAAGTGTGTATTTTATATATGTATATATATATATATATATATATATATATATATACATATACATACATATATATATATATATATATATATATATATATATATATATATATATATATATATATATATATATATATATATATATATATATATATATATATATATCTATTTAATAATACAACTTTAACATTTGACAACCAAATAATAAAACAAGGTGACTCTGTAAAAAATCTGGGTATTATCTTCGACCCAACTCTCTCCTTTGAGTCACACATTAAAAGCGTTACTAAAACGGCCTTCTTTCATCTCCGTAATATCGCTAAAATTCGCTCCATTTTGTCCACTAAAGACGCCGAGATCATTATCCATGCGTTTGTTACGTCTCGTCTCGATTACTGTAACGTATTATTTTCGGGTCTCCCAATGTCTAGCATTAAAAGATTACAGTTGGTACAAAATGCGGCTGCTAGACTTTTGACAAGAACAAGAAAGTTTGATCAAATTACGCCTGTACTGGCTCACCTGCACTGGCTTCCTGTGCACTTAAGATGTGACTTTAAGGTTTTACTACTTACGTATAAAATACTACACGGTCTAGCTCCAGCCTATCTTGCCGATTGTATTGTACCGTATGTCCCGGCAAGAAATCTGCGTTCAAAAGACTCCGGCTTATTAGTGATTCCTAGAGCTCAAAAAAAGTCTGCGGGCTATAGAGCGTTTTCCGTTCGGGCTCCAGTACTCTGGAATGCCCTCCCGGTAACAGTTCGAGATGCTACCTCAGTAGAAGCATTTAAGTCTCATCTTAAAACTCATCTGTATACTCTAGCCTTTAAATAGACCTCCTTTTTAGACCAGTTGATCTGCCGCTTCTTTTCTTTCTCCTATGTCCCCCCCTCCCTTGTGGAGGGGGTCCGGTCCGATGACCATGGATGAAGTACTGACTGTCCAGAGTCGAGACCCAGGATGGACCGCTCGTCGGGACCCAGGATGGACCGCTCGCCTGTATCGGTTGGGGACATCTCTACGCTGCTGATCCGCTTGAGATGGTTTCCTGTGGACGGGACTCTCACTGCTGTCTTGGAGCCACTATGGATTGAACTTTCACAGTATCATGTTAGACCCGCTCGACATCCATTGCTTTCGGTCCCCTAGAGGGGGGGGGGTTGCCCACATCTGAGGTCCTCTCCAAGGTTTCTCATAGTCAGCATTGTCGCTGGCGTCCCACTGAATGTGAATTCTCCCTGCCCACTGGGTGTGAGTTTTCCTTGCCCTTTTGTGGGTTCTTCCGAGGATGTTGTAGTCGTAATGATTTGTGCAGTCCTTTGAGACATTTGTGATTTGGGGCTATATAAATAAACATTGATTGATTGATTGATTGATAAAGGAAACCGCAAGTGCACACACATCCCGCCTACCAATTCTACCAACAGAGGACCAAATCAATCACGACATATGGTACAAAGCCAAATTAATCAATCTACATGAATTCATTGAGCATGTTAACACCTGGATAAAAACACCAACCCTGGAAAATATGGAGGATTTCGAAAACGAAATTAATCCAAATGACAGCATTAGTAATATAAGTCACAAATCACATGGGAGTCACACACGGTCTGGTTCTAGTAATTCTAGAACCTCCTCAGTTCGCAGACAGGCAGAGGCCGACAGGGCTGCCCTCGCTGCCTTGGAAGAGGAGGAAAAGATCAAAAAGAAATTGGAAGAGGAGAGGGAAATAATCAGAAAGAAAAAGGAAATGATGGACCTGCAAGCTCAATTGGCAGCTGCTGATGCAAAATTAGCAGCTTTAAAAGCTTCCAGCCTTCATGCTTCCTCACATACAGCATCTGATGGCATGAGCTCCTACTTAAAAAGAACCAAGGAACCAGCAGTCACTCTCAACCCCCAGGCTCAAGACTATCAACCCCTCACACAGCAGCAGTCAAGCCAAGCTTTACCAACACAGTCCATCCACCATCCATCTGAGCAACTACAAATATCAATCAATCAATGTCAATCAATGTTTATTTATATAGCCCTGTGGAGATCCTCGTCCTGGATCCTCCGTTCCCTCCACGGAAACACCACGCCTGGTTCAGTGGTTACACACTTTTTATTTCTTTACAATTTCTTTTTGTGCTCAATGTCTCTTTCAGCTTTTCAGCTCTCAATGACATGCGTTTCTCCTGATCTCCTTCGTCTGGCTCTCACTCCTCAATCGCCAGCCCCTCTCATGGTTTCCAACGCTGCTGATAAAGGAAACAGGTGATTAGATAACTCGTCCCAGCTGAGGTATCTGCTCATCTGATTGTATTTAATATTCATACTCTATACCTTCTTTCTCTCATTTTCTATCTGTTTTCACCTTCATTCTCTCCTTTTCTCCCCATTTTTACTTTTATTCTCAACTTTTCTCTCAATCTTTGTCAATCCAATCCAATCCAATCCACTTTATTTATATAGCACATTTAAACAACAAGAACGTTTCCAAAGTGCTGCACAGCCATGTTAAAAACAATATTAAAAAAACTATTTTATGTTCCACCAATGACTGAATAAAAACACAAAATAAATAAATATAAAACCAATATAAAAACAAAATATGATTAAAAACTATTTTAAAGGGTAAAAGCAATTAAAACAGTAAAATAGAAATCAAAATGTATAAAAAACACAGAGGACAACAGAGGACAGAGGACCACACAACTCACGTAGTTTTAAAAGCCAAAGAATAAAAGTGGGTCTTAAGACAAGACTTAAAACACTCCACTGTGGAAGCAGTTTGAACATGGAGGGGCAGAGTGTTCCAGAGCTTAGGGCCGACCACAGAGAAGGCCCTGTCTCCCCTGGTCTTAAGTCTGGTTTTGGGCACCACGAGCTGAAGCTGGCTCTCGGACCTCAGAGCGCGCGCAGGAATGTAAATTTGGATGAGGTCCGAGATATATTGAGGTGCCAGTCCATGTAAAGATTTAAAAACAAACAGCAATGTTTTAAAATCAATTCTAAAATGAACAGGGAGCCAGTGCAAACTCTGAAGAATTGGGGTTATATGCTGGCGTTTCCTGGCCCCTGTTAAAAGTCCTGCTGCCGCGTTCTGGACTAACTGCAACCGGGAGAGAGCTGTTTGGCTAATGCCAGCATAAAGTGCATTGCAGTAGTCCAGGCCACTTCAAATAAAAGCATGCACCACTTGTTCAAGAAGGTTAAAAAATAAAAGCGGTATAACCTTTACTAAAAGACGAAGGTGATAAAAACACGATTTTAAAACGCTATTGACTTGTGTGTGAGGTTTAAAATGGCTGTCTATAGTGACGCCAAGGCTGGTGACTTTGGGACGCACATCATTTTGCAATAGTCCCAAGTCAGTGAGGGCCGGACCAAAAACTAAAATTTCCGTTTTTCCCTCATTCATTATTAAAAAATTCTGGGCTAACCAAGCCTTGACGTCACATAGACAGTTAAGGAGGGGTGTCAGGGGGCCGTGGCTTTTTGAAATTGGCATATAAATTTGGCAGTCATCTGCATAAAAGTGATAAAACACTCCATGTTTCCTAAAAATATCTCCAAGAGGGAGGAGATAAAGAGCGAACAGGATGGGGCCTAAAATAGATTCCTGGGGGACACCACAGTAAAGCGGGGCAGAAGAGGAGGTGGCGTCCCCCAGCCTGACAGAGAAGGACCTCTCAGACAGGTAAGATCTGAACCACTGTTACGCAGTCCCCCTGACAGCCACACAGTCTCTCAGGCGGTCTAAAAGAATTGTGTGGTCGACTGTGTCAAAGGCAGCTGTAAGATCTAAAAGCACTAAAATGGCAGAGCTGCCAGAATCAGACATTAAAAGCAAGTCATTAAAAACCTTTAAAAGTGCAGATTCAGTACTGTGCAAAGCTTTGTATCCAGACTGAAATGGATCGAAAGTGCTATTTTCATCTAAAAAAGGCTGCAGTTGTGCCAAAACACATTTCTACAAAATGTTTGACACAAAAGTTCATTTGGAAATGGGCCGATAATTTGACAAAGTTGTCTGATCAAGACTTGGCTTTTAGGAGATGCTGCTGCCAACAGAATCGCCGCACTTCTGTCGTTGTCTTTTTTTTTTTTGCCATTTATCGTCGTCGGAGATCATTTCCGCCGTCTGGGAATATTTTGATCATATATCGGAAAAAAAGGTATTTGTGTTCATTTTCTTGTCGTTTCATTAAGTCTCCACTGGAGACTCTCTGGTATTGTCCCGCCCACACAACCATCCTATTAATTACATTAAAACACAATAGTAACTGATTTCTCCGGTAGCTGAGTTGGTAGAGTGAAGGACCACAAGCGTTCATATTGAATCCCATAGGGCGGTTGTTCGAGTCCAGCTCGCCCCCAGTTACTTTTTACCATGACTTGCTTAACGTGGACCCCGATTTAAACAAGTTGAAAAACTTATTGGGGTGTTACTATTTAGTGGTAAATGGTACGGAATATGTATTGAACTGTGCAATCTACTAATAAATAAAAGTTTCAATCAATCGATCAACAGTGCGTATTCAGAGCGCATGTTAAAAAAAAATCCCAGTCCACAAGTAGATAGATAGATAGATAGATAGATAGATAGATAGATAGATAGATAGATAGATAGATAGATAGATAGATAGATAGATAGTACTTCATTGATTCCTTCAGGAGAGTTCCTTCAGGAAAATTAAAATTCCAGCAGCAGTGTACAGAGTTAAGATCAATTTAAATATAAGTAAAAAGTAAATAATGGGGGTTTAAATGGAAACAAAAAAGAGAAATATTACAATGAGAATAAAAACTAAAAAGCAACAATGGGAATAACAATATAACAGTAAAATAAGAATATAACAAGACAAAGTAGGCAGTAGTGACCATGTTATGAAAACGTATTGCACTGTTATTGTTTTGCATCCCCTGTCATCCTAATACCCCCCGCCCCCCGCCCCAGAGAGGAGTTGTACAGTCTAATGGCGTGTGGGACAAAGGAGTTTTTGAGTCTATTAGTCCTGCACTTGGGATGAAGCAGTCTAGAACTGAACAGGCTCCTCTGGCTGCTGATAACACTATGCAGAGGGTGACTGGCATCATCCAGGATGCTCACTAGTTTGTCCACAGTCCTCTTCTCTGCCACCCTCACCAGTGAGTCCAGTTTCATTCCCATTGTAGAACCGGCCCGCCTGATCAGTTTCTCAAGTCTGGAGCTGTCCTTCTTAGATGTACTGGCTGTAGAGATTTTTACTGTCCAGCAGATGTCATTATTTAGTGACACAGTATTGACACAGTATCAATACAGTTTTGCAATGTGTCCAAACGATACATGAAGCCTCATCAACCCATCACTACTTATTAGCGTCCTGCTCACGTCTTTCTCAGTCCATGTGCTTTCACGACAGTTGGCACACTTGACGTTACAAAGCAGTACTGTTCTGTTCTGCTGCCTTCCTTTTTTTTTTTTGGAATCTTTATTTATACATTTCAACAATTACAAACAGTAAGCCAAACAACAATATAAAACATTATAAAACATTATAAAAAAATTATGCCACACCGGTCTGCTCTCACTTGGCCTTAGTGAGAGCAGACCGGTGTGGCATAATGCGGCTCCAGCTCAGCGACGACGGCTGGTTGTAGAGGAGGTACGTCGGCATGAGCAGGCAGCAAGATGTGCAAAGGCTATCTCACAAGTTAAGCAAGGACAGTGGATGAGCTGGGAAGGAGTCGAGAGGAGAAGGCTCTCATGGAGGGAGCTGTTGGGCATGGAGGCAGTTCACATCAGCTTCATCTTACGCTCCACTTATGATGTCCTTCCCTCCCCCTCCAACCTCAAACAGTGGTATGGGGAGGACCCTACATGCCCCCTCTGTCCATCTCCAGCTAACCTCAAACACATTCTCGTTGGCTGCAAGACAAGTCTGTCACAAGGGCGCTACACCTGGCGGCACAACCAGGTTCTGAAGTGCCTAGCAGCCACGTTAGAGGCCAGAAGAGCGAAGATCAATGCCCTGCCCCCGCCAAAAGTACATCCTACAGCCACAAGAGAGTTCATCCGAGAAGGTGCAGAGTCCACCAAAGGCCATATAACAGACATAGGCCAGCTCGGAAGGTCTCGTGACTGGAAAATGGTGGTGGATCTTGATCAAAAGCTCTGCTTTCCTTCAGAGATAGCCATGTCAAACCTCAGACCAGACATTGTGCTCTGGTCCTCCTCACTGCGTATTGTATATATAATAGAACTCACGGTTCCCTGGGAGGCTGCTGTGGAGGAGGCATTCGAACGCAAAAGCCTTAAGTACACCGAACTGGCAGCTGATGCTGAGCAGAATGGATGGAAGGCCAAGGTCTGCCCAGTGGAAGTTGGCTGCAGAGGTTTTGTGGGCCAGACAACAATCAGGCTGCTTAAGGACATCGGATTTTGAGGCCAAACCCTGCGAAACACCATCAAAGCCCTCTCAGGAGCAGCAGAGACAGCCAGTCGGTGGCTGTGGATGAAGAGGAGAGACACCATCTGGGGATGTAGTAAGACCTACATCACATAATGGTTAAAAGCAGAGGGGGGCTCACCTGGGACGCCAGGTGTTGCCGATGAGCCCTCTGGAGGTGTCGTGGGCCTATCATTGAAACGCCGGTGAAGGAGGGTGCCCACCTGATGACCCCAATGAAGCTGACAACCATTACCCTTCCTCCTCTCTGCCCCGCATCTTACAATCCCAACCAGGTCTAACACCACAACCACTCTGAGGCAGCGCTGAAGGAGGTAGCCTATTATTTCCACTCTACTCAGGTTATCTTGTATCATGGGATTGTTCTATCTAGTCCTAAAATTGAACTTTGCATCCCCTGTCATCCTAATACCCCCCGCCCCCCGCCCCCCGCCCCAGAGAGGAGTTGTACAGTCTAATGGCGTGTGGGACAAAGGAGTTCTTGAGTCTATTAGTCCTGCACTTGGGATGAAGCAGTCTAGAACTGAACAGGCTCCTCTGGCTGCTGATAACACTATGCAGAGGGTGACTGGCATCATCCAGGATGCTCACTAGTTTGTCCACAGTCCTCTTCTCTGCCACCCTCACCAGTGAGTCCAGTTATATTCCGATTGTAGAACCGGCCCGCCTGATCAGTTTCTCAAGTCTGGAGCTGTCCTTCTTAGATGTACTGCCTGTAGAGATTTTTACTGTCCAGCAGATGTCATTATTTAGTGACACAGTATTGACACAGTATCAATACAGTTTTGCAATGTGTCCAAACGATACATGAAGCCTCATCAACCCATCACTACTTATTAGCGTCCTGCTCACGTCTTTCTCAGTCCATGTGCTTTCACGACAGTTGGCACACTTGACGTTACAAAGCTGTACTGCTCTGTTCAGCTGCCTTCCTTTTTTTTTTTTTAAATGTTTATTTATACATTTCAACAATTACAAACAGTAAGCCAAACAACAATATAAAACATTATAAAACATTATAAAAACAGTACAAAACAGCGCCAGGGGGTTGTAAATTCAAAATAACAAAAATAGAATACAAACAAATATATATATAATAAACAAAGTGCAAAGCCATAGGTTCATTCAGATTCATTAAATAACTTAAATTTGGAACACAGCATCATCGTTTTCACAGCTTTTTTGTTGTTAGAGGTAGAGAGTGTTTTAATGTAAAGTTCAAAATCTTTTTTAAAGGCACAAAAGATAGGTCGGGTATTAAGAAACTTACATTTATGAATATAAAACTTAGCCAATAAAATAATGAGGTTGCAAAGGTAGAATTCCTTTTCAAATTTTTGTTCATAAAGTGTAAAACCAAAAATCACATCTTTAAAGCAAAGCACAAATTTGTCATAAATATTGTCCAGGATGAAGCGACAGATGCCTGCCATAGTGATGGAGTGTTTTCACAAGTATAAAACAAGTGGTTAACAGTCTCTGGGTGCATGTTACATAACATCAATGTCCTTCTTGTATCTAACCATCACAGTCTTTACAGGGTAATAACCAGGAATGATTTTAAATGATATCTCTTTGACTTTGTTGGGAAGTAAATACCTGTTAGGAAGGGACCACGTTTTGACCCAACAGATGTCATTTACAACATTATTCCAGAGGGAAATGACATAGGAGACAGACACACAATCATTTCGGAATAAGCTGAGGATTTTTCTTTTTTTTTTATCAAAGCAAAGTTTCCCCACAGGAGTGTCAAGTGGATCATTCACAATTTTTACAGCAGAAAGAGGAGGTGTATAAGCCTTGTACAACATAATAATACCTGTTGGAATGTACAACATAATAACACCTGTTGGAATCTACAACATAATAACACCTGTTGGAATGTACAACATAATAACACCTGTTGGAATCTACAACATAATAACACCTGTTGGAATGTACAACATAATAACACCTGTTGGAATGTACAACATAATAACACCTGTTGGAATGTACAACATAATAACACCTGTTGGAATGTACAACATAATAACACCTGTTGGAATGTACAACATAATAACACCTGTTGGAATGTACAACATAATAACACCTGTTGGAATGTACAAAGTAATAACACCTGTTGGAATGTACAACATAATAACACCTGTTGGAATGTACAACATAATAACACCTGTTGGAATGTACAACATAATAACACCTGTTGGAATGTACAACATAATAACACCTGTTGGAATGTACAACATAATAAGAGGTGTTGGAATGTACAACATAATAACACCTGTTGGAATGTACAACATAATAACACCTGTTGGAATGTACAACATAATAACACCTGTTGGAATGTACAACATAATAACACCTGTTGGAATGTACAACATAATAACAGGTGTTGGAATGTACAACATAATAACACCTGTTGGAATGTACAACATAATAACACCTGTTGGAATGTACAACATAATAACACCTGTTGGAATGTACAACATAATAACACCTGTTGGAATGTACAACATAATAACAGGTGTTGGAATGTACAACATAATAACACCTGTTGGAATGTACAACATAATAACAGGTGTTGGAATGTACAACATAATAACAGGTGTTGGAATGTACAACATAATAACACCTGTTGGAATGTACAACATAATAACACCTGTTGGAATGTACAACATAATAACACCTGTTGGAATGTACAACATAATAACACCTGTTGGAATGTACAATATAATAACACCTGTTGGAATGTACAACATAATAACAGGTGTTGGAATGTACAACATAATAACACCTGTTGGAATGTACAACATAATAACACCTGTTGGAATGTACAACATAATAACAGGTGTTTGAATGTACAACATAATGACACCTGTTGGAATGTACAACATAATAACAGGTGTTGTAATGTACAACATAATAACAGGTGTTGGAATGTACAACATAATAACAGGTGTTGGAATGTACAACATAATGACACCTGTTGGAATGTACAACATAATAACATCTGTTGGAATGTACAACATAATAACAGGTGTTGGAATGTACAACATAATAACAGGTGTTGGAATGTACAACATAATAACAGGTGTTGGAATGGCATCAAATACAATGGAAAATTGTTTGGGAGTCACAGGTATCTTAAAATGGTTGAGAAATTCTTGGTAATTAAAAAGTTGACCTTCCTTATTGAAAAGCTGACTCACTAAAATAATGTTATTGTTAAACCAATTGTTGAGGAAAAGAGATTTCCTTTTGTAACATATGTCTTTATTGTTCCAGATGATATATTTGGTAGGTGAAAAATGGTGCTTGTATATAAGAGAGCATGCTAGAAGGGCTTGTTTGTGGAAGTTTGAGAGTGCAACAGGAATCCTGTCAATGTTAGAATTACACAATAGCAAAAATGTTAGGCCTCCAAGGTTAGAGAATACATGATGAGAAATAAAGTTCCAAATTGAGGTAGGGTCTTTCAGGTAGTGTCTTATCCAATTAATTTTAAAGGTGTTGTTTAGTGTAGTGAAGTCAAGAAAGTTTAGACCACCCTGATTGTAATTGTTCATTAGAACTGATTTATTAATATAATGAATTGTGTTTTTCCAAATAAAGTCAACCAGTATTAGTAAATAGCTGCATACGTAAGCCTGGAGATACTTTCTGCTTTGGAAAGAAAGGTTCTGCCTTCTAACGATTTTCTGCTGCCTTCCGTTTACACCGGAAGCTGGGAATGACGTCACAGCCGAGGGGACGAAGAGGTAGCTCTATATAAGATATTGCCTGCTGTCACTGTTACCATGCTTTTATAACCGGTAATATGTATTTGAACAACAATGTGACATAAAAGAGTGTCTTGTTTTTCAAAAATAAATTCAAAGTATATCAAACAAAGCTTTAATGTTGGGGTTCAGTGGCACCCCCGTGCGACATTCATTGCAATGACAAGAGTGAAAGTGCTAGAAATTGTAGCGATATTACTGCCTGATACCACGTGTTTTTATTGTTGTTCCTTTTTACTCCTAGATAATCTATTTTCCTACAAAACATTAATAAAACATTCAAACATCACAGAACGTGATTTCACACGAACTCTGACATAAAACCAATTGTAAGTCCAGGAAGTGACGTACTCTTCACGCATGCGCGGATCGATCGTGTCGTGAATTTATATCCATTTTTAAAAAGTGTGAAACATTTGCTCTCATAAACAAAAGTGTCTTTCTTGAAGTGAAATCCAAATTCTAACATTGTGCTAATGATTTGAATTTATTAATTCAATCTAGGAAGATTGTAAAAAATAAAAAAAGACCTTATTATATTTACTGAAATGATTTATGTTTATCATTTATTTATATATATTTTATTTTAATCTTATTCGAAGGGTCTCTCATATTTACTTTTACTTTCTTTAACGGGTTTTGTTTGTAAGAGGATTGGATTTAATGTGATGTTTTTTTTATATTGCTGAGTAAAATATTGAAAAAACATTGACTCATTGTCACACCTATGGATCATGTTTTGTTTTGTCATGTTATGTTTTTGATTTTGGACAATCAGTCACGTTTTGCACTTCCTGGTTTTGTTTGTTTCCATGCCAACCTCATTAGTTTTCACCTGTCACATCCCTGTTCTCAGCCTCACACCTGTTTTCACTAATAGTCACAGCTATTTAAGTCACTCTTTTTCTTGTCTTCGTCCTGGGATCTTCACACTCACACGCACCCTACCCATGCTGTCCAAACCTTTACGCCCTGTCCACAGTTCCATGCCGAGTAAGTTTATATATTTATGCCACAGTGCACTCTTTTGTTTCATGTCTTTAGTCTTGCCATTGTGCTGTTTATGTTTATAGTTAAATTTTCTTTCATGCCCTTGAGCAGGTGTTTTTGTTTCACGTTTGTACTGTTTAGCCAAGTTTCTTCCTCTTTGTGAGCGCCCTTAGTTTGATTATTTTTAATTAGAGTGTTTAAATAAAAACATGTACCCGAATTCACGCCTGGCTCGTCCTGTAATCCCGCTGCGTCGAAGGAGCACACTCAATCCACGTCAAGGCCTGACACTCATATTGTATTGAAAGTACCTTAATGTGTCTAAACATTGTTTATGTGTGTTTAATTGTTCAATAAGAAAATAAAATAAATACTCAGAAGTAGAACTGGTTAGCAAATAAACTCATATGTTAACATAAGAAGTGTTGAATTCATATTACATGATATTATATAAATATGTATATTAAATATAATTTGAATAGTTGGCAAGTAAACAAAATGCATTTGCCATACCTAATTGTATTATATCAATTATAACTCAACCCCACACTTTACAACATGTATTCACACTTTGTTGTGTGAAAATATTTTACACAAACTTACATTCAATTATAATAATCATTATAATAAGATATATAACAATGTGTGTTCTGGATCTAAATTAATTCATGGAAAATAAATTGATAAACAATCTTTTTTACCTGGAAACTTATCTCTTTAAGTGTGCAAATAAAGTCTTACGTATTACTTGTATTACATTTGAATAAAACCTTATTGAGCATATTAACAAGATTTTGTTAGAAAATGTGCTGAGTATGAAAAATGTCATTTTGAATTTGCGTACAGGATGTAGAATGACGATGATCTTCACCCACCATAAAACAAATCAGGAAGATTGGAGCATGTGGAAGGAAGTTATGACTGTTATAATTTTCCACCACAAGGGGGCAATGTTGGTGTCGATATTTATGACTAGTCATGATCAGACCCCGACCTAAAGACCTACTGAAAGCCACTACTAGCCACCACGCAGTCTGGTAGTTTATATATCAATGATGAAATATAAACATTGCAACACATGCCAATACGGCCGCTTTAGTTTACTAAATTGCAATTTAAATTTCCCGGGTGTTTTTTCTTGAAAACGTCGCGTAATGATGACGTGTACGCTTGACGTCACAGGCTGTTAGGAAATATGAGCGCTGCACACACACACACACACACACACACACACACACACAGCTAAAAGTCGTCCGCTTTAACGGCATAATTACACAGTATTTTGGAGAACTGTGTTGTTGAATCTTTTGCAATTTGTTCAATTGATAATGGAGAAGTCAAAGTAGAAAGATGGAGTTGGGAAGCTTTAGCTTTTAGCCACACAAACACACGGTGATTCCTTGTTTAAAATTCACAGAGGTGAAACTTTACTATGGATCACAGCGAACATGGATCCTGACCCAATGTCAACCAGCAGGTTTCGGTGAGAAAATTGTGGTAAAAAGTCTCTTCTTAGGTCAGCTTGTGCCGCCCATAAAGCAGCCGTCGACTTCCCTGAGACACTGGCGTCAACACACCCGTGAACACACACATCTGACTATCAGGTACTGTTAAACTCACTAAAACACTAGCAACACAATAGAAAGATAAGGGATTTCCCAGAATTATCTAAGTAAATGTGTTTAAAAACATCTGAATCCGTCCCAATGCAATCGCGTTTTTTTTTTAAACTTTTTTTTTTTTTCTTGTCCGTCGCTATCAATATCCTCAAACACGAACCTTTCATCCTCGCTCAAACTAATGGGGAAATTTTCGTTTTCTCGGTCTGAATAGCTGTTTTTGTTGGAGGCTCCCATTAAAATCAATGTGAGGATGTGAGGAGCCATCAACATGTGACGTCATCGTCTGAGACTTCCTGTAGTGGCAAGGCTTTTCTCTTAGCAAGCAAAAGTTGCGAAGCTTATCGTGGATGTTCTCTACTAAATCCTTTCAGCAAAAATATGGCAATATCGCAAAATGATCAAGTATGACACATCGTTTGGATAAGAAAATCTCATTTCAGTAGGCCTTTAAATATAAATATAAATATATATATATATATATATATATATATATATATATATATATAATCCTCCATATTGGCAGCCATAGTGATTCATTTATTCAGCAGAGCAATACAACTTGGATCTGACAAAAAAGTAAACACAAATGCTGTCTTCCTCGCTGATAAAACATGATAGCAACATGCATCTGCTAGCTCACGATCGCCCCCACTTCTCAGTGTGGCGAGTTGGAGTACTACAAGAGGCACTCTAATACAGTGCTTAAATCTGTATTTTGATAATGATGGTGATGATGTATCCGTTCAAGTGAACAAATGGATCCACAAGGGACAACAACCCTTTCCACAGACTACACACACATCATAAACATCAATCTTAGAAGCCCAGAACAATATATTTGAAGAAGACTTTAGAGTTGAAAGTGAAGATGTGAGGTGAAATAAGTACAAATGCAGCAATAAAAACAAGCATCTCCACTCACGATGGCTCTAAAGTTCAGTGATGTGTTGCTAACTTCAGCCTTTTTCTTCTTTGTTGATGTTTTTCTGTAGTTAACATCCATGATGTAACAATGCTGCTCATCTACTAGAGTCCACATTTTGTTAAATATTTTATTCATTCATACTTTTAATTGGATAATAACATCAATAAAAATACATAGGAAGAAAATGTGTGAAAAAAAACCCAAAGTGAAAATAAAGATGTCCTCTCTTTAACAATGAGAAAATCAAATAAATTAGTAGCTACATACACGATATTCAATACATGCACACAACTTAAAAACTCCAGGATAACATAACAGTAGAAGATGAGAAGCACTACATACATCATCAAATATACATTCATATTAAAGGGTAACATTATCACAATTTCAGAAGAGTTAAAACCAACAAAAATCAGTTCCCAGTGGCTTATTTTATTTTTCAAAGTTTTTTTCAAAATTTTACCAATCATGGAATATCCCAAAAAAAGGCTTTAGAGTGCCTGATTTTCGCTATCTGTAAATCCACCGTCCATTTTCCTGTGACGTCACATAGTGATGCCAATACAATCAAACATGGCGGACAGACCAGCAAGATATAGCGACATTAGCTCAGATTCAGATTCGGATTTCAGCGGCTTAAGCGATTCAACAGATTACGCATGTATTGAAACGGATGGTTGGAGTGTGGAGGCAGATAGCGAAAGCAAAATTGAAGAAGAAACTGAAGCTTTTGAGTGAATAGCTATTGAAGCTATTCGGCGATTGCCTTCTAACCAACGATTGCATCTTTTGACCACTGGAGCAACTTAAATCCGTCGATTGGTAAGTGTTTGTTTGGCATTAAATGTGGGTGGAGGGAAAGGCTGGAGGCAAATATAGCTACAAATGTACATACAGCTAGCCTAAATAGCATGTTAGCATCGATTAGCTAGCAGTCATGCCGTGACCAAATATGTCTGATTAGCACATAAGTCCAGAACATCAACAAAACTCACCTTTGGGATTTCGTAGACTTTATCGTTGGAAATACATCTGCTTTGAGTGTCGCAAGATATCCACACATCTCTGTGCCATCTGTCGTAGCATAGCTGTCGTCGGTAAAATGTGCAGAACAAACAAGGGACTTTCGCATCTTTTGACCTTTGGTGTACTTGAATCCGTCGATTGGTATGTGTTTGTTTGACATTAAATGTGGGTGGAGGGAAAGGCTGGATGCAAATATAGTTACAAATGAGGCATAACGATGCAATATGTACATACAGCTAGCCTAAATAGCATGTTAACATCGATTAGCACGCCATGCTAATCGATGCACACTCCACGTAAGTCAACTTTAATCCGTCCCTGTTAGTGTTGTTACACCCTCCGACAACACACCGACGAGGCATGATGTCTCCAAGGCACGGAAAACAGTAGAAAAAACGGAAAATAACAGAGCTGATTTGACTTGTGTGTGTAATGTGGTGGAGAAAATGGCGGATTGCTTCCCGTTGTAACGTCACAGGTGAAAGGTCATTGCTCCGACAGCGAACAATTGAAAGGCGTTTAAATCGCCAAATTCACCCTTTTAGAGTTCCGAAATGGGTTAAAAAAACATATGGTCTTTTTTTCTGCATCATCAAGATATATATTGATGCTTACATAGGTCTGCTGATAATGTTCCCCTTTAAAATTGCAATTTAGTTAACTAAAAAGGCCATATTGGCATGTGTTGCAATGTTAATGTTTCATCATTGATATATAAACTATCAGACTGCGTGGTCGGTAGTAGTGGCTTTCAGTAGGCCTTTAAATTTAACAGTAGAAGATGAGAGGCACTACATACAACATCAAATATACATTCATATTAAACATGCTGTGTTTTTAAAGTACATTTAGCACAATCACTAAGTGTTTTTAAATCCCTGCAGCTTCCATGACTGTTACACACTTGTGTTTACTGACCTGATACTTATGCCAGAACGTCTTATCACACACAGTGCAACTAAATGGTTTCTCTCCAGTGTGTGTTCTCATGTGTCTGGTCATGACAAGATTTGTGGAGAAATGCTTCTTACAAACAGGGCAAGTAAAAGGTTTCTCTCCAGTATGTGTTCTCATGTGTGCGGACATGTTAGGCTTTGTGGAGAAAGTCTTCTTACAAACAGAGCAAGTCAAAGGTTTCTCTCCAGTATGTGTTCTCATGTGTGAGGACATGTTAGACTTTGTGGAGAAACTCTTCTTACAAACAGAGCAAGTAAAAGGTTTCTCTCCAGTGTGTGTTCTCATGTGTGTGGAGATGTCAGGCTTTCTGGAGAAACACTTCTTACAAACAGAGCAAGTAAAAGGTTTCTCTCCAGTATGTGTTCTCATGTGTGTGATCATATGTTGCTTCGTGGAGAAACCCTTCTTACAAACAGAGCAAGACAAAAGTTTCTCTCCAGTATGTGTTCTCATGTGTGAGGACATGTTAGACTTTCTGGAGAAACTCTTCTTACAAACAGAGCAAGTAAACGGTTTCTCTCCAGTGTGTGTTCTCATGTGTCTGGTCATGGCAGGCTTAATGGAGAAACTCTTCTTACAAACAGAGCAAGTAAAAGGTTTCTCTCCAGTGTGTGTTCTCATGTGTGTGGTCATGTGTTGCTTTGTGGAGAAACTTTTTTTACAAACAGAGCAAGTAAAAGGTTTCTCTCCAGTATGTATTCTCTTGTGTCTTGTAAAATCAGTCTTCAGTCTAAATGATTTCCCACATTGAGAGCAGTCCAAGTGTTTGTTGTTAGTGTGATGTCTCGTATCACCTTTAGAGTCATTTTTACTCTCCAAAGGTTCTTGAATGTGGTCACTGTGATCAGAAGACTGTGACATCATGTGGTCCATGTCTGACAGTGGAGCAAAGATGCTGTCTGGTTCTGACTTTCTATCTTCACAATGCTCTCCATCAGCTTCTGTGATGTGTTGACTTACAAGCTCCGCCCCTCTGTTCTCCTCACTTTGACTGTGATGAAGCTGTAAGGACTGAGCTTCATCTTCATCATTATCCTTCACCAACCTTTGAAGCTGCTCCCACAGTTCCTCCTCTTCCTCTTTAATGTGGGAGGGGGCCTGTAGCTCCTTCTGTCCCACACTGGAGCTCCACTCCTGCTGCTTAGAGGGAATCTCTTCTTGACTCTCTGCTGACACCTGCTGGACGTCTGCAGAACATAAAACACAAATGAGGTGTTACTGTATTGAAGTTTGCAGTATTCAAACTATTCACATGTGAGCTTTTTTTTTTTTTTTTCCAAGATGGCGCTGCTGAATTGGCTGCTGTTGGCAGGAGCTCTGTGCTCTTGTGTCATCCTTTTGTGTTTCCCTCTTGTTTTCATGTGTTATTATATTTTTTTTTGCTTTTTGGTCCGGGACCCTTTGGGACTGTGTGACAAGGGGTGGCACTTTCGTGACTTCTGTGGTGCTTTTTTTGGGGATTTCTGGATCTGCCTCCCGGGAGCATTTTGGCCATGGAGACCAGCTGCTGGGTCTCTGCCACACCGGAGTCTGTTTGGAGGGACTGGAGGAGATGCGGATGAGGGGACAGGACTGCGGAGCTAGCACTGAGCGCTGGGACGGAGAGGCTTCGCGGTGTCTTGGCTGGGTGAGCAGGTGTCGGACACCTCAGTCACCTTGGACGTATCCTCGCTCATCCATGCGGACTGGACACTGGCCGAGAGTGGAGTCGGCTGTCTTGGTTGCTTTGTTGGGTCTGCTTGTCTCTGGCCATGCTCCCTCCACCCCAGCGGACGATGGCGTGGAACACCGCAGAGGCCACCAAAGTGTATATGTTTATTTTACTTTTTATTCATAGCTGTATGTAGAAGTGTCTGCTTGTATCTGCTGCTTTAATGTCTTTAACGTCCTCTGTGGTCTTTGATGTTTGATGTTTCCCTCTTACACACATGGAAGACGGATGTGTACTATGGCTATGAGTTGTTTTTTCCCTTGGCCTCAGTCTGCACCCCCTCTCCAGGGCCCAGGCTAAGACCAATTTTTATTTTATTTTATTTTAATCTTCTATTTTTTTCTCCCATTCCCCCCCCCCCCTTGTTTACCTGTATCTCATCTTTTTTGTAAGGGGCGCTGGAAGCCGGCAGACCCGTTAGCGATCATGTTCTGTCCCCCTGTAATGTTTGTCTGATCTTGAATGGGATTGTCCTGAAAATTGTAATTTTCCTGAAGGAACTCTCCTGACGGAATAAATAAAGTACTATCTAATCCAGGCCAAATAGACAGTGATGGGCAAACTACCTGGAAAATGTAGTAAGCTAGGCTACAAGTTACTCTCCATTAAATGTAGCTAAGCTATCCTCAGAGAATTGTAGCAAGCTACACTACACGCTACACTGCAAAAGCAGCGTAAAAATACCCATCATCTGAAACAGGTAAATTCCCAAACAAAATGAAAATAGCTAAAATTGCACCAATTTATCAGAATGGAGACAAACACCAATTTACAAATTATAGACCTGTTTCTTTACTTCCACAATTTTCTAAAATTATTGAAAAACTGTCCAATAACAGATCAGAGAGTTTTACAAACAAACATAGAATATTAGATGAGAACCAATATGGATACAGAGCTAATATTTCAACTTCGATGGCTGTAATAGAAATGACAGAAGAAATGACCAATGCAATTGATAGTAAAAAAAATATGCGGCAGCAGTGTTTATTGATCCAACTAAAGCATTTCACACAATTAATTACAATATTTTAATCAAAAAACTAGAACGATATGGCACCAGAGGGCTGGTTTTAAACTGGATTAGAAGTTATTTAACCAACAGGAAACAATACGTGAAGCTAGGCGAACACACTTCTGCAACACTAAATATATCCTGTGGTGTACCTCAGGGATCAATACTAGGACCAAAATTATTCAATCTTTATATAAATGACATTTGTAAAGTTATAAAATATTGAAAGTTAGTATTATTTGCGGATGATACAACAGTGTTTTGTTCAGGAGACAACACACAGAAGATAATACAAATAATAACAGAAGAAATTTAATTAAAAAGATGGTTTGACAAAAACAGACTATCATTGAATCTCGGTAAAACTAAAATAATGCTATTTGTTAACAGTAGAAAAGAAGTGTCAAACACAAATACAAATAGACGAAATAGAAATTAAAAGAGTAAATGAAACCAAATTTGTAGGTATAATGATTGGTGATAAAATGAACTGGAAATCTCATCTAAAAAAGCAAAACATGTTCTGGCCCGGCTTCACGGTGGGAGAGGGGTTAGTGCGTCTGCCTCACAATACGAAGGTCCTGCAGTCCTGGGTTCAAATCCAGGCTCGGGATCTTTCTGTGTGGAGTTTGCATGTTCTCCCCGTGAATGCGTGGGTTCCCTCCGGGTACTCCGGCTTCCTCCCACCTCCAAAGACATGCACCTGGGGATAGGTTGATTGGCAACACTAAATGGTCCCTAGTGTGTGAATGTTGTCTGTCTATCTGTGTTGGCCCTGCCATGAGGTGGCGACTTGTCCAGGGTGTACCCCGCCTTCCGCCCGATTGTAGCTGAGATAGGCGCCAGCACCCCCCGCAACCCCGAAAGGGAATAAGCAGTGGAAATGGATGGATGGATGGATGGATGGATGTTTTGGCCCAAAAATCACTTCATATTCTCTACTGCTCACTAGTGTTACCATATTTGAGTTATTGTGCAGAAAAATGGGGAAATAACGGCAAAAGTACACTTCATTCATTAACTGTGTTACAAAAAAGATCAGTTAGAACAATACATCATGTTGGATATAGAGAACATTCAAACAATTTAATCATTGAATCGAAAAAACTGAAATTCCACGACATAGTGAATTTGCAAACAACTAAAATTATACACAAAGTAAACTATAACCTGCTAGCCAAGAATGTACAAAAAATATTTTCAAAAAAAAGAGGAGGAAAATAATCTTAGAGAAAAATGTAATTTCAAACATTTGTATGCACGTACAACACTTAAGACCTTCAGTATATCAGGATGTGGAATTAAATGATGGAATGGATTAAGCAAAGCAATCAAACAATGTACTAATATCATCCACTTCAAGAAACTCTTCAAACCTAAAGTGTTTACAAAGTAGAAAGAAAAAGAACCATGATAATGAACATTCTGAATGTATTTCATCCATCCATTCATTTTCTAGATGTTCTTACTCATCTCACCATATGAAATGGAACTTACTTCACTGAGAGTTATTTATTTATTTTTATTGTGATTACTTATGGAGTATATTGTCAATAAATTGAAAACTAGAAGTGAACAAAAGTTTTAGCAACTGTTATGTAAAAGAAAAGGGGTAGGATTTAAAGGGGAACATTATCACAATTTCAAAAGGGTTAAAAACAATAAAAATCAGTTCCCAGTGGCTTGTTGTATTTTTGGAAGTTTTTTTTCAAAATTTTACCGGTCTCGGAATATCCCTAAAAAAAGCTTTAAAGTGCTTGATTTTCGCTATTTGCGATGCGACTATCCATTTCCCTGTGACCTCACACAGTGCTGCCAATGTAAACAAACAATGGGAATAGCACAGCAAGATATAGCGACATTAGCTCAGATTCCGACTCGGATTTCAGCGGCTCAAGCGATTCAACAGATTACGCATGTATTGAAACGGATGGTTGGAGTATGAAACTATTGAAGAAGAAACTGGAGCTATTGAGCGAATAGCTATTGACGCTATTCATAGTCATAGCATGGCCGAATAGCTGCGTTAGCATCGCCGGTAAAATGTGCGGACCAAACGCTCAGGACTTTCGCATCTTTTGACACTGGAGCAACTTAAATCCGTCGATTGGTAAGTGTTTTTTTCGCATTAAATGTGGGTGGAAGGAAACGTAATATAGTTGCAAATGCATCTGCAGGTTATCCATACATCTCTGTGCCATGTCTGCTTTAGCACCCCTGGTAAATAGCATGTTAGCGTTGATTAGCGTAGCATGTTAGCATCGATTAGCTGACAGTCAACATCAACAAAACTCTCCTTTGTGATTTCGTTGACTTTATCATTGCAAATGCATCTGCTGGTTATCCATACATCTCTGTGCCATGTCTGTCTTAGCACCGCCGGTAAATAGCATGTTAGCGTTGATTAGCGTAGCATGTTAGCATCGATTAGCTGGCAGTCACGCCGCGACCAAATATGTCTGATTAGCACATAAGTCAACATCAATAAAACTCCCCTTTGTGATTTAGTTGACTTTATCGTTTCAAATGCATCTGCAGGTTATCCATACATCTCTGTGCCATGTCTGTCATCGCCGGTAAAATGTGCAGACACTCCTGCACATTCAATGGGGGTCTGGCGGCAGACACTATCGCATCTTCGGGCCAGTGGTGCAACTTGAATCCCTCCCTGTTAGTGTTGTTACACCCTCCGACAACACACCAGCGAGGCATGATGTCTCCAAGGTTCCAAAAAATAGTCGAAAAAACGGAAAATAAAAGAGCTGAGACCCAAAGTTTACAATGTGTTGAAAATGAAAATGGCGGCTGTGTTACCTCGGCGACGTCACATTCTGACGTCATCGCCTCCAGAGCGATGAACAGAAATGCGTTTAATTCGCCAAAATTCACCAATTTAGAGTTCAGAAATCGGTTAAAAAAATATATGGTCTTTTTTCTGCACCATCAAGGTATATATTGACGCTTACATAGGTCTGCTGATAATGTTCCCCTTTAATAAGCTCTGCTTATTCCTACTCCTTTTCCAACATGTTGAAAAGACAAACTGGAAATTGTGATGTATCATGTTGTATGCTTGCATGTTCCAAATAAACTCAAACTCAACTCAACTAATACTTGGTTGGCCTTTTTTGGATGGTTAGAGAGGACCTCCCATTGGCTCCATTGCAAGTGGACTTTTATTTATATTTATGAGTTAGAATTAGGGCTGGGCAATGTATGGAATATACTCCATATATCGTGGGTTTCAATCAATCAATCAATCAATGTTTATTTATATAGCCCCAAATCACAAATGTCTCAAAGGACTGCACAAATCATTACGACTACAACATCCTCGGAAGAACCCACAAAAGGGCAAGGAAAACTCACACCCAGTGGGCAGGGAGAATTCACATCCACAAGGGAGGGGGGGGACATAGGAGAAAGAAAAGAAGCGGCAGATCAACTGGTCTAAAAAGGAGGTCTATTTAAAGGCTAGAGTATACAGATGAGTTTTAAGGTGAGACTTAAATGCTTCTACTGAGGTGGCATCTCGAACTGTTTACCGGGAGGGCATTCCAGAGTACTGGAGCCCGGACGGAAAACGCACTATAGCCCGCAGACATTTTTGGGCTCTAGGAATCACTAATAAGCCGGAGTCTTTTGAACGCAGATTTCTTGCCGGGACATATGGTACAATACAACCGGCAAGATAGGCTGGAGCTAGACCGTGTAGTATTTTATACGTAAGTAGTAAAACCTTAAAGTCACATCTTAAGTGCACAGGAAGCCAGTGCAGGTGAGCCAGTATAGGTATATATGTATGTATATAAAGGTATATACAGTACAGGCGTAATGTGATCAAACTTTCTTGTTCTTGTCAAAAGTCTAGCAGCCGCATTTTGTACCAACTGTAATCTTTTAATGCTAGACATGGGGAGACCCGAAAATAATACGTTACAGTAATCGAGACGAGACGTAACAAACGCATGGATAATGATCTCGGCGTCTTTAGTGGACAAAATGGAGCGAATTTTAGCGATATTACGGAGATGAAAGAAGGCCGTTTTTGTAACGCTTTTAATGTGTGACTCAAAGGAGAGAGTTGGGTCGAAGATAATACCCAAATTTTTTACAGAGTCACCTTGTTTTATTATTTGGTTGTCAAATGTTAAAGTTGTATTATTAAATAGAGGTCGGTGTCTAGCAGGACCGATAATCAGCATTTCCGTTTTTTGGGCATTAAGTTGCAAAAAGTTAGCGGACATCCATTGTTTGGTTTCATTAAGACACGCTTCCAACTGACTACAATCCGGCGTGTTGGTCAGCTTTAGGGGCATGTAGAGTTGGGTGTCTTCAGCATAACAGTGAAAGCTAATACCGTATTTGCGTATGACGTCTCCCAGCGGCAGCATGTAGATGCTGAAGAGTACAGGGCCAAGGACCGAACCCTGGGGAACTCCACACGTTACCTTAACATAGTCCGAGGTCACACTGTTATGGGAGACGCACTGCATCCTATCAGTAAGATAAGAGTTAAACCAAGACAGGGCTGAGTCTGACATACCAATTCGTGTTTTGATACGCTCTAATAAAATATTATGATCGACGGTATCGAAAGCAGCGCTAAGATCGAAGAGCAGCAACATAGATGACGCATCAGAGTCCATCGTTAGCAATAGATCATTAGTCAATTTTGCGAGGGCTGTCTCAGTCGAGTGATTTGCCCTGAAACCGGATTGAAAGGTTTCACATAGATTGTTAAACGCTAAGTGTTCATTTAGCTGCTCTTCAACAATTTTTTCGAGGATTTTCGAAATAAAGGGAAGGTGAGACACCGGTCGGTAGTTTACCATGAAGTCAGGATCGAGGTTAGGTCTTTTAAGGAGAGGATGAATAACCGCTTTTTTGAATGCTAGGGGAGCAGTGCCCGAGGAAAGTGATAAGTTTATAATATTTAGCACTGATGGACCTAATAATACAAAAAGCTCCTTGATAAGTTTCCCAGGAAGTGGGTCAAGTAAACATGTTGTTTGTTTTATTCCATTTACACGTTGTAACAATCCTTCTAATGTTATTTCATCAAAACGAGAGAAACTATTTTGGATATTTGCAGTATCCGCCGTATTTACAGTCGTATCTGTGTTACTATAACCCAGTTGTAGCTGGGACGCATTGTCTTTAATCTCCTTTCTAATAAGTTCAATTTTCTTATTAAAGAACTTCATAAAGTCATCTGCCGAATGGGTGGAGCTACTGGAAGGAGTCCCTTGTTGGGTTAGCGATGCTACTGTACTAAACAAAAATTTTGGATCGTTTTTATTAATGCGGATGAGATTTGAGTAATAATTAGTTTTAGCTAAGGTAAGCATGCGTTTATAAGTTATTAAACTATCACTCCATGCTTGATGGTGCACCTCAAGTTTAGTCGTGCGCCATTTGCGTTCCAGCTTTCTACATAATATTTTCTGAGCTCTAGTTTCTTCAGTAAACCATGGCGTACGCCTTTTTTAACTTCAGCGGTGCTATACTATCAATGGTTTCGCGCAGGGCGTTGTTAAAGTTGTTAGTGAGGTTATCAATAGAGCCCACATATTTTGGGAATGGTGCCATTACCGAGGGCAGTAGGTCCGCAAGAGTCGTCGTTGTGGCAGCCTTAATGTTGCGGCTGCTATAGCAGTTATTATTATTATTAGCTTACCGAACATGGGTCTGAACTTCGAATTTTATAAGGTAATGATCGGACATTACTTCAGTATACGGGAGTATCATAACTTTGGAAACGGTGATACCTCTGACAAGCACTAGGTCTATCGTATTACCGCTGCGATGCGTCGGTTCATTTATTATTTGTGTAAGACCACAGCTATCAATTATAGTCTGGAGCGCCACGCACGGTGGGTCCAATGGGGTATTCATATGGATATCAAAGTCCCCCATTATAATTATATTATCGGCGTGCGTCACTAGATCAGCAACAAACTCTGAGAATTCAATAATAAAGTCCGAATAGGGCCCTGGGGGGCGGTAGATAACGGCCAGGCACAGAGGCAGAGGTGTGGCAGACTTCATAGAAAGCACCTCAAACGATTTATATTTATTATTTAAGTTAGGACTAAAGTTAAAGTTTTCGTTGTATATTAGTGGGACACCCCCTCCCCTTTTGAGGTGACGGGCAATATGCGCATTCGTATAGTTAGGAGGGGATGCCTCATTTATCGCAAAAAAGTCGTCTGGTTTAAGCCAGGTTCGCTAAGACCGATGACGTTAAGGTTGTTGTCTCTAATGACCTCATTGACTAATAACGTTTTGGGAGACAAAGATCTGATGTTTAGAAAGCCCATATTATAGGTAGTGGGCTGTTTTAAGGAGTTGTTGATGAAATTATCCGTAGTAGCAATATTAATAATGTTGCGTTTATTATGCGCAGTGTACTTAAAATAATTACGACCATATCTAGGAATTGATATGACGGGAATTTTCAGATTGTCTACTTGGCGCTGCGATAAACTGAACGCATCATAATTTGCCACCTCAGTAGAACGCATGTCTAACTCTGACGTGGTCATAGACACAGTAGAAAGAACATTTTGTGAGTTGTGTATTATTCTACGAAAATTGCTATGTGTACAGGGATCATCCAGCCTGGCGCTGGCTAGTTCTAACTTAACTGACTCCATACCCAGGCTAGCAGGCTCTGTAATTGCCTGTGACCGGGCTTGCTCTAGTGCAGTTAGTCAAATGTGGCTCAATGCGAAGTCTATGTTCCGAGACAAGAGGATAGCGCCTTCCTGGTTAGGGTGAAGGCCGTCTCTCCTCAGCAAGCCAGGTTTGCCCCAGAAAGAGGGCCAATTATCAATAAACGTAAATCCCTGTTGTCTGCAGAAGCTATCCAGCCACTTGTTAAGAGAGACTAATCTGCTATATCTCTCATCATTGCCTCTCCCAGGCAGGGGGCCAGAGACAATTACTCGATGCCTGGACATCTTTGTCTCTGTGCGATATAGAAAATTACTATATTGTTAGTATTGGAGTATAGATTCTCACGCAGTTGCTTTTAGCTGCGGGCATTACACTACATCCTCTTCTCACTCCTTGTCTCTCCTTCTCACAGAGACATAAAACAAGCGCACCTTCTCACATACGTCACATACTGTCGCGCGTGCAACGTCATACGCTCTCGCAGAGCAGACAGGTAGCGGCATGGTAAGGTTAGCTGTGGTGCTAACGGTGTGGTGCGAGTGGTAATACGTGAGAAAGAAGGTGCCAATCTGGTAACAAATGAAGGAAAATTTAATTCCAAAGAAAAACAGCAGGGAGTCCATCGTCTGGCGGTGGTTTGACTTCAAGCGGGAAGATGTTGAACAGACAACCATAATATGTCAAGTATGCGGCAAACGCGTTGCTCCAAAAAGTAGCAGCACTGCTAATGTGTAGCATCATTTGAAAATAATGAGGAGTGCTTGGAAATCTGCATGTCAACATCTCAGTTTGGTGCCACACCCACAAAATGCCCAAGCAACCTGCGGAGAGGCGGAGCCGGCAGTCCGACAGCGAGGCAGGGCACACCCGTTGCAAGATGGCAGCGAGGAGGCTTAGACGGCGAGCATGCGGCGAGGCGGAACGCGCCAAGATTGACGCCGCAAATATTATCAGGTAAGTAGATTGCCCAGCTGGGCACGATTAAACAATCCTGTCGCATTGTGTCAAAGGGCGGCAGCCGTGGTCGTGAGGGGAAGAGGCGAAGAGAAGTGAAGGAGCTTGAGGGAATCTGACGCTGAGCGCGAGAGACTGAGAGCGCAAGGAAGAAGACGACGCACAAAGCTGAAAAGCCGGGGCGGACGAGCGAGCAGGGAACGGAAAGGCTGAAAAGCAAAAGACGTTCTTATTGAAAAATAAAGAAGTCTAAACCTGCTTGACAGGATTTCCTTCCTTGGTGGTACGTGGAACCCGCATGACAGCAAGCAACTGTCACACAGTCATTTCCACATCAACACCATATGACAAAAATAGTCAACAACAGAAGGAGATAACGTCCGCAGGAACCTACCACATAGTGAAGGACATACACTATTTGATTTCTTATTATGCAGCTCATTTTTATTTGACACTTATTGAAATATCTTGTGTGACATCATGCACAAAAGTGCACTTTATTTGTTTGAAACTATTGTAGTGGTGTTCTGTACAAAAAGTGCACTTTAATTGAGTGTTTTGATATGTCATCTTAGTGACATCATGCACAAAAGTGCACTAATAGCTTGTTTTAAAATGTCTCTGACAATCTTGCACTTTCTGCTTTGGAAATGACATGAATGTTTGTGCCACTGTTTAATAAATACACTTTTGCTAATTTGACTTAGTTGTGGTTTCCCTCTCTGCATGAAAGTTTAAAAGTAGCATATATGAATGCAGTATGAAGAAGAATGTTTGAATGTAGACACATAGAATCATCATACTGCTGTGATTATATGCATCAAGTGTTCATTCAAGGCTAAGGCAAAATATCCACATATATATGCTGTATCGTGATGTGGACTAACAATATTGAGATATTAATAAAAGGCCATATTGCCCAGCCCTAGTTAGAATGGGATTTTTTTTTTTTTAATATATCCACCATCAAGTCTTTTATAATGATTGTGAACGATAGAAAAATTCCCCCAAAAAGTGCAGTTCCTCTCTAAATTCCAATGATTAGATTTAAGACTTGAAGTGTATGAGCATGAAGTGATGAAGCCTACTTGGATGAGAGGACAAAGGTCTTGTAAGACAAAGTGAAGAGTCCAGTTGTGATGGATTGAATGCCCTGAGAATAAAATGTTGTGCTTACTTGGACTGTGATGAAGCTGTGAGGACTCAGGTGGTTTGTCTTCATGCTCTTCAGTCTTCACATAGACAACAGTCAGTGGAAACTTGCTGACATCAGCCTCCTCCTGCCCTACAGGACACTCTCCCTCCTGACTGATCCACACTTCCTCCTCTTCCTCTTTAATGTGGGGGGGCTGTGGATCCTCCTCTTCCTTTTTTATGTGAGGGGGCTGCTGGACATCTGTTGGGTCAATAAGTCAATACAATTAAGAGAGAATAGAAATAGTTTTGGACTGACACTGTTAACGTGTTAATGAGTTCTTTTGTGTGTTGTGTTAAAAGTGTGTAGTTAATAAAAACACAAGAAAGACTTCCTTTTGTCCCTGCCTCTAAAATGACTTCAAAAGTGGTACAGTGAGTAAAAGAAACAGGCTAGGAAATTTGAGGGGGGGCAATTTGAAAAGTCCTTCTAAGAACTAATCAGCATTGATCAAGGCGTTCTTAATTCATAATCTAACCATGAAGTGCTTTGACAGGCTGGTCAAAGGTCACATCACCTCTACCCAACCCCCCTTCACTTTGCATATCCAAGTGTTTCACCAAGGATAATAATAATAAGACTAATAATGGATTAGATTTATGCAGCGCTTTTACTCAAAGCGCTTCACAGAGAAGTGAGAATCCAGCATTCACTCACTCCATGTTCACACGAGGTGGTGGTAAGGGATGCCATAACCACCGCAGTACACCTGTCCCCGCAACACCTGGGGGAAAAAAATGACCACATTGGTCCAGATGCTGTTTGTGGATTTCAGTTTGGACTACAATACCATAATCCCACAGCTCCTGATCAACAAAATGGACTCACTAGGACTGAAACACCCCTGCAAAACTAAATAAAGGACTTTTTAATTATTTGTACGGAGAGGCAATAACAGATCAGACACCATTATGCTGAGCACAGGCTCTCCACAGGGCTGTGTGCTCAGCCCCTTACTTGTTACATCCTGATGACCCATGACTGTTGTGCTCAGTACAACACAAACCACTTAGTTAGGTATGTGGAAGACACAACAGTGGTGGGTCTCATACATGACGACAAGGAGAAGCACTACAGAGAGGAGGTGGAACTTTTTTGCTGACGGGCAGCAGCAGCAAAAAATCAATGCCCATGTCCAACCACATATGATTATACTTAGTTTAAAACACCCTGTCTTAAGCATAGAGTGCAAAAACACATGTTTCCCGGCTGTGTTTTGTATGGTACTCAATTGTAATACACTTTTCCACCAGTTGTGGCAGTATTGACAACCTCAAACAAACAGAAGAAGTCATAGAGAAGTTCTGACAAAAGTGGTGAAACTGTTTTTTATGTGCACTTTAAATTTGTCGGCAATTTAGTTAAGAAACGTATTAACTATTAGTTGATGTATTTTAGCAGAACATGATTGTATCCAGTATATGGGTCAAATGCAGAGGACATATTTCGCCACACCTAGTAGGTGTGTGACAATCATTGCTACTTTAACTTTAAATATATATATATATATATATATATATATATATATATATGTATATATATATATATATATATATATATATATATATATATATATATATATAAACACACATATATATATATGTGTGTTTATATATATATATATATATATATATATATATATATATATATATATATATATATATATATATATATATATATATATAAATAAAGCACTATAAGAGCACTGACACACTTCTGCCAAAAGATTTGGGAAACAAAGCAGTGGCCCCAAAAATTGACCCCCCTCCCTAAGAAAGAGAAATCAAGGCAGTGCCAAAATTACAGAACCATCAGCCTCATTTGTCACGCTAGCAAAATAATGCCAGTTACAGTTGAGTTTAGAATAGTTTTGTTGTCTTCACAAGTCTCCCGCTCTCTTGTTTTTTTTCCTCTTATCCGGCCGATCTTATTTGGGCACACGGAAACAACCGGAAAGAACCAAAGTATAAACTGTATAAACCAAGGGTGTCAAACGTACTGCCCGCGGGCCAGATTAGGCCCATGAATAGGTTTTATCCGGCCCGTGGAATGAGTTTGCTAAACATAAAAATGAGCCGAAATTTTTTAATGAAAGAAACGGCTGTTCTGAATGCGTCCACTAGATGTCACAATTAAAATTCTGTGTATCTTTGTAGATCAGGGGTCGGCAACCCGCTCTCGCATGCTGGTTCTTTGATCACTCTGATGTGGCTAAGCTGTGTACTTGCCGACCCTCAAAATTTTTCCCGGAGGTTGTCCGGATTGCAGTACCTTTCCCAGAAATATCCCTGGGCTAACATTCTCCGGTTTACACCCGCATAATTGTTTTGAGGGCGTGTCATGGTGACAATGCTTTTAACGATCTTTAAAACATTTCGTCGCGCCCGCCTTCACGCCATGCTATCTGCGTGCCGGCAGGTCACATGTAGCATGTGACCCCTGATAGCACACATCATCGACTGCAAGGCATACTTGGTCAACAGCCACACAGGTTACACTGATGGTTGTGGTATAAATAACTTTAACACTCTTACTAATATGCGCCACACTGTGAACCCACACCAAACAAAAATGACAAACACATTTCGGGAGAACAGCCGCACTGTAACACAACATGAACACAACAGAACTAATACCCAGAATCTTATGCATCGCTGACTCTTCCGGGTGGATTATACCCTACCTACCAACCTTGAGACCTCCAATTTCGGGAGGTGGGGGGCGTGGTTGGGGGGCGGGGTGTGGTTAAGAGTCAACTATTTAATATATATATATATATATATATATATATATATATACATACATAAATATATAAAAAATACTTGATGTGGAGAGGGGGCGTGACGCATGCGTTCCCTGCGGGTGGGGTATGTGCAGGGGCCGGCCACGAAGCGGCAACAGGTGAGTGGATACCTCAGCTGGAATGAGTTATCTAATCACCAGTTCCTTTATTTGGCAGCCCTGGAGACCATGAGGGAGGAAGGAGGCAGAGAGCTGCACAGCAGGACGAGAACTGTTGTGTGGGAGCTGAAAAGCAGAAGTCCAACTGTTGTGTGGAAAAGGAAAATAAAACTGTGTGAAACTCTGAAGCTGGCAGTGGTGATCCTGTCGGTGGTGTCAGAGAGAAGAAGTCTAGCAAAGCTCCTAGAATGTAGAATATATGTAGAATAAATGTATATTTTTCATATATCATATATGTAATATATTATATATATTATTTTTTATTATAATTGTTTATTGTGAGTGAACTGTGGAGCTGAATTTCTCCCGGGGATCAATAAAGTACATTCTATTCTACATTCTATTCTATGTACAGTAGATTGCAGTATTGCCTGTTTAAGAGTGTCACAACATTGCTTTACGGCAGACGAACAGCTTTACGGTAGACGAAAACGTGACTGCTGTTGTGGTGTGTTATTACCGCGCTAGGAGGACGTTAATGAAACTGCCTAACAATAAACCCACATAAGAAACCAAGAACTCGCCCTCCATCATTCTGCAGTTATAACATCATTGGACAGACACGATCTTTATAGTGTGGGAAAGTGGACGTGAAAACAGGCTGTCGACGCGGAGGGGGCGTGGCTTCCAGCTCCGCCTGAATTTGTCCTGGGAGGTTTTCGGGAGAGGCGCTGAATTTCGGGGGCCTCCCGGAAAATCCGAGAGGGTTGGCAAGTATGGATTATGTCCCCCCCCCCCTGTGCGTCGGTTGAGGTAGGCGGGGTTGGGGGGGGTGTATAATCTACCCGGAACAGTCAGTGATGCATAGTATTCTGGGTATTTGTTTGGTTGTGTTCATGTTGTGTTACACTGCAGATGTTCTCCGGATGTCATTCTTCTTTGGTGTGGGTTCACAGTGTGGCGCATATTAGTAAGAGTGTTAAAGTTGTTTAAACGGGTACTGTCGGTGTGACCTGGATGGCTGTTGAACAAGTATGCACTGCAGACACATCAACATGCGACTGGGCCGGTAAGCTGTTAGCACAGGTTGTAGGGGCCATTAAAGATACCACCATCATAGCATGCCCTTATTATTGTTGTCAGGGTGAAAACCAGCCGACATTCACGAGAATAGATGCTCTGAAATTCAACAGTCTCCCGGGAGAATTAGGAGGGTTGGCTAGTGTGATGCCGTCAAGCGGCATTCATATAAATCTTGCAGGTCGCACTAACGTTACATTTTCATATTAAGGTGCGGGCCGCGTGTCTGAGACCTCTGGTTTATACATAACACAAAGCAAAAAAAAACCTCTGTTTGCAGTGTTATTTCATTTAAAATTCCAAATGAGTTTTGTGGCTCCCATTGTTTTTTTTATTTTGTGAAAGGGGTCAAAATGGGACTTTGAGTGGTAAAGGTTGCCGACCCCTGTTGTAGATGATGCTACATATGGGAAAAAAACAAACAAACACAATGTTAATGCAGCAGTCGAGGAAAATTAGCAGACTACATAAATAACATCCTGTAATTTGATGTTGATATTTTATTATCTTGATAGATTGAGAATAAACACCAATGAGTGGACTGATGAACATGATCAAATAATTTATTCAGAAAGTATAAATAACGACTAGAGATGTCCGATAATGGCTTTTTTGCCGATATCCGATATTCCGATATTGTCCAACTCTTAATTACCCATTCCGATATCAACCGATACCGATATATACAGTTGTGTAATTAACACATTATTATGCCTAATTTTGTTGTGAAATCTGAAGTTGTCTCTGTTTTTAAGTTATTGTGCCGTGATTTTACCAGTCCGGCCCACTTGGGAGTAGACTTTTCTCCATGTGGCCCCCCATCTAAAATGAGTTTGACACCCGTGGTATGAACAAAACAAATACAACATGTGTTACATGAAAATGACAGTGAACTGATCTAATAACATCTAAATAAGAAGTCCTGCACATCATACTGTAAATGACTTTCTCGGGTTGTATTGTATACCAGTATTAGTATAGTACCGCGATACTAATGAATCATATTTGGTACGATACCGCCTCGAAAAAGTACCGGTCCCCCCTTGTCCCCCGTCGTCATGCCGTGTCATTGCTGGTTTACGGGCAGAGGAGCATGTTCGGCAGCGCACACACACACAGCACTTACAAGCAGACACAGTGTGTAAACAGAGAAAGGAGAATGGACGCATTTTGGTCTAAAACTAACAAAGGTAAAGTTATAACTGTAACACCCTGAGGAAGAGGTGCTTTAAGACATTGCAAGCTAGCTAGCAGCTAAAGCCCATTCTGCAGTCGACAATATTTTAGCTACTTCTAAATCACTAATCGTCGCCTCCATGGCGACAAATAAAGTAAGTTTCTTACAAGTATTATCATCACTGCAGGATGAGGAATAGCTAAACATGCTTTACTACACACTGTAGGAAGATACAATAGCTCACCAGAGTCACAATGTAAACAAAGGATCACCACCTTATCGTGGTGGGGCACTTTGCATGTCTCCATGACCCCTAGAGCTATGTCGGCTGGAGTCTTGTACTCCTGGCAGGGTTACCCAAGTCGAACAGGTCGAAGGGTAGAGGCCAGACTAAGAGTGATCCCGAAGACCTCAACGGTGGAGCAGGCAGAAGATGGTAGCAGCGAGAAGCACCACAATGGCTGTAAAAGTGGATGAAGGCTAAGGGAGCACACCCCGACAGAAAAGCAAGCTGGTGGCGGCAAGCTTTGAGGCGGTTTCCCAAAAACCTGGATTCCGGCAGCTTCCTGCAGCTGTAAGAAGATGCCGGTCGTCTAGGGTCTCCCTTGCCACTGGAACGATCTTCTTACAATCAAGGTAGTGGCGTTGGGAAAAGCGCACCCTTCATGCCACTCTAAAAACCATCATTGCGCAGGTATCTTCTTTACCTGAGTCTCCGACCCCAAAAGTCTGACGGCGATGGAGCGTCCAGTAACGGGGGCAGGTTTGAATGAGCTGGAAGCTCTTAGCTGGAACTCTGCACGTCAGCGGCACAGGACAACGGTCGTTAGCAGCTGGGATTGAGTGGCAGCTGTTTCCGGCAGACTCCTGTGCGTCTGAACAGCCCCTATTTAGGGACCGCACTGCTCACCCCAATTGGGGAAAGGCCAAGAAAAGGTGGCCTAAAGATTGCCCACTCAACACAGTACCCGGGCAGGAAACCGCACCTGTCGGGACATTCCATTACGCGGTCGAAATACAAAGATTATACCATTTAGAATTGCAGCATGGAACATAAGGACACTCCTGGATGCCAGTCCGGACAGACCACAGCGCAGAACAGCACTTGTTGCCAGCGAGCTAAAGCCCTACAATGTGGATGTGGCAGCACTCAGTGAGACCCGATTCCTCGAGGAAGGCTCACTCAATGAAGTAGGAGAGGGTTACACATTATTTTGGAAAGGATACCCCATGGGCGGATCACACCTTCACGGAGTTGGTTTTGCAATCAAGAACAGCCTTCTGCTCAAGCTCACAGAATCACCAGTGGGTGTAAGTGAAAGGCTCATGACTCTTCGCATCTCCCTTGCAAAATCCAGACATGTCACTTTGGTAAGTGCCTATGCACCAACTCTGCCATCCAATGATGAAGAGAAGGATTGCTTCTACCAGGCACTCGATGACATCTTCAGTCACATCCCGAGGAGTGACAAAACCATGCTGCTTGGTGATTTCAATGCAAGAGTCGGAAAGAACACGCAAAACTGGAATGGTGTGACAGGCACCCACGGCATTGGAAAAGTCAACCCCAGTGGCAGGAGACTCCTTAGTCTCTGTGCGGAACACAATCTTACCATCACAAACACCATCTTCCAACAAAAGAACAAATATAAGGCATCCTGGATGCATCCCAGGTCCAAACACTGGCACCTGATCGACTTTGCGTTCGTGAAGAGGGCTGACCTCAAGGACGTGCTCATTACAAGAGCTATGCGAGGAGCAGACTGCTGGACCGACCACCGCATGATTCTGACAAAGGTCAGAATGCATGTTCGGCCCCTAACACGTCACGGTGCACCTAAGAGGAAAACACTCAACTGTGCCAGACTCTCCAGCAGCGACACCCGTGACAACTTCCGTCGCTCCCTAGCTGAGAAGCTGGCTGACATTGAGCCGCTGATCACCCCAGAGTCTGGGATGGATGAGAAGTGGACCTCCCTATCCACCATCCTCTTTGACACTGCAGCCCAAGTCATTGGTTTCAAAGCTAAGAAACACCAGGACTGGTTTGACCAGAATGCTGGAGAGATCTCCACCCTCCTGTACAGAATGCACAAGGCACACAGAGCCACCCTGAACAACCCACAATCCCAATTCCATAAAAGGCAATGGCAAGCCCTTTGTTCTGAGGCCCAAACAACTCTCAGAAAACTGAAAGATGATTGGTGGATCTCAAAGGCCAATGAAATCCAGTCTCACGCTGATAGAAATGATATGCACCGTTTCTTTGATGCAGTGAAAACCATCTACGGCCCCAGAAACTGCTCCCTGGCACCTGTTTGATCTGCTGATGGAACATCTTTAATCAAGGATCAGGCTATGATAGTGGAGCGGTGGGCTGAGCATTTTAACACCGTGCTCAACCAGCCTACCCCAGTGGACCCAACTGTCCTTGCAGAGCTCCCTGAACATCCTAGCTTGCCAGATCTCGACCTCCCCCCAACCTTCAAAGAAATCCTGCATGCAGTCAAAACCCTGAAAAACAATAAATCCCCTGGACCTGACAAGGAAAGAGGCTACCTCTGTACACGGACACTGCATCTCTACATTTCAGAGGTGTGGAGACGAGAGTGTGTCCCGCAACAGTGGAAAGATACCAACATTGTGACCATCTACAAGAACAAAGGAGACAAATCCATCTGCTCCAATAGTAGGGGTATCTCTCTGTTGGCCATTGCTGGAAAGGTCCTTGCCAAGGTCATGCTCCGCAGACTCATCCCCGCAATATCAGAACGGGTCACCCCAGAGTCGCAGTGTGGTTTTCGGAAGGACAGGGGGAGAGTTCACATGATCTTTGTGACACGTCAGCTCCAAGAGAAATGCCGGGTGCATCACAAGGACTTGTTCATTGCCTTTGTCGACCTTTCAAAGGCATTTGACACAGTAAACAGGGACCTACTGTGGCAAGTCCTGAAGAGATTTGGGTGTCCACCCAAGTTTCTCACTATCCTTGCACAGTTCCATTCTGGGATGATGGCCCGAGTGGTAGTGGGAAGACACCGCTCAGATCCCTTTGGTGTGAAAACCGGAGTGAGGGAGGGCTGTGTGCTGGCTCCAGTTCTCTTCAATATCTTCCTCGTCTGTGTCACAACACTGCTACGTAGGGGGATGGAGGAGCAGGCTGGAGTTACCATAGACTTCAGGCTTGATGGTAACCTGTTTAACATCAGGAGGCTACAGGCAACTACCAAGCGGACCTCAGAGACCATCATATAGCTGCAATACGCCGATGACTGTGCCCTGGTTGCCCATACACCACAGGCTCTGCAAAACATCCTCTCGGCAGTTGTAACTGCATATACCAGAATGGGACTGACGATCAACACCCAGAAGACAGAGGTACTCTGTCTGTCTAGTGCTGACCTCCCACAAAGCCCCACAATAACCCTCACAGCAGCAGAGCAACAGCTGCTCACGGTGCCCACCTTTAAATACCTGGGGAGCATAATGTCTGACACCTGCTCAATGGATGACGAGATCCAGAACCGCCTCAAGCAAGCATCAGCATCTTTTGGTCGTCTAAGGAGAAGGGTTTTTCAGAACAGCAACCTCAAACTCCACAGGCAGCTGCAGTGTGGAGTCCATCATGACCCGACATCAACTCAGGTGGTTGGGGCATGTCATCCGAATGCCCAGCCATAGACTCCCACGCAAAATCCTCTATGGTCAGTTGCACCTAGGCCAACGCAGTGCTGGTGGGCAGAAGAAGCGGTTCAAAGACCAAATGAAGACCACACTGAAGAGATGCCAGATCAACCCCTCTTCACTGGAGGAACTTGCTTCCTGCCGAGACCTCTGGCGCTCCCACTCCTCACAGGGAGTGGATTATATAGAGGAACAGCGCACACAACACCGTGCAGCAAAGCGTGCGAAGAGGCATGCTTGCCGAGCCACCCCTGCTCCCCCCAGCACCTCCTTCACATGCCCGGTCTGTAACCGCATCTGTGGATCCAGGAACCGGACTGTTCAAACATCAGCAGACTCACAAATAAAAGAAGATGGTCATCATCGAATCGATGGACAACCATAAGCAAGCAACCAAGTACAGGAATGTATCTCGTCGATACTATGATTACATCGATATTTATCATCACAAAATCTTCTTTAGTTTTTTTATTTCATATTATATTTATAAAGTCAGGAAATATGTCCCTGGACACATGAGGACTTTGAATATGACCAATGTATGATCCTGTAACTACTTGGTATCGGATTGATACACTAATTCGTGGTATCATCCAAAACTGATGTAAAGTATCAAGCAACAGAAGAATAAGTGATTATTACATTTTAACAGAGGTGTAGATAAAACATGTTAAGATATAAAGCAAGCAGACATTGACAGTAAATGAACAAGTAGATTAATAATTAATTTTCTACCACTTGTCCTTAATAATTTTGACAAAATAATAGAATTTAATAGACACAATATGTTACTGCATATGTCAGCAGATTAAATTAGGAGCCTTTGTTTGTTTACTTACTACTAAAAGGCAAGTTGTCTAGTATGTTCACTATTTTATTTAAGGACAAACTTGCATGATAAACATATGTTTAATGTACCCTAAGATTTTGTGTTAAAATAAAGCCAGTAATGCATTTTTTTGAGGTGCCCTTTATTTAGAAAAGTATCAAAAAGTACCGAAAAGAATCAACATACATTTTGGTATAGATTCCAGACTTTCCATACATAAATAATAAAACCAGACCAGATTAAATGTTACACTGCTTCAAAAAAAGTCTACACGCCACTGACATAAACCTCTAATAAATAGTGTGTGGCTAAACGGTCTCGTTTTTATGAATCAATCAATCAACGTTTACTTTTTTAGCCCTAAATCACGAGTGTCTCAAAGGGCTGCACAAAGAGATCCCACATGATCACATATAATTAGTGCTGCAGCTATCCATTATCTTAGTAATCAACTAATCCATTGATTTATTTGCTCAATTAATCGAGTGATAAAAAAACACACATTATAGCCTCAAAGCTTCTTTGAGGGAAAATAGTTGAAATACAAAATGATATTTCTGGTAATTTTGTCTGTATACATACTGTATACCGTATTTCCTTGAATTTCCGCCGGGGCGCTAATTAATTTAAAACATCTTCTCACTACTGCGCTTATCAAAAGGGATGCGGTAAAAGTAAGCATGCGCTAATTATTTTAAAACCTCTTCTCCTTCCGGCACTTACCAAAGGCATGCAGTAAAAATTTGAGTGTGATGTAAGCTTGGACCTTAAATCTTACTGAATAGCTCTTAATCTTCTTCCCTTTATGCGATTTAAAATTACAGGTATTGAAATCAGCCTCCTCCATTTTCAAAATGATGACAGGGGAAGTGTCACTCGTGACGTCACGAGTTTGACCAGGCGGTAATACTATCCATCCATCCATCCATTTTCTACCGCTTATTCCCTTTTGGGGTTGCGGGGGGCGCTGGCGCCTATCTCAGCTACAATCGGGCGGAAGGCGGGGTACACCCTGGACAAGTCGCCACCTCATCGCAGGGCCAACACAGATAGACAGACAACATTCACACTCACATTCACACACTAGGGACCATTTAGTGTTGCCAATCAACCTATCCCCAGGTGCATGTCTTTGGAGGTGGGAGGGGCCTATCCCCAGGTGCATGTCTTTGGAAGTGGGAGGAAGCCGGAGTACCCGGAGGGAACCCACGCATTCATGGGGAGAACATGCAAACTCCACATAGAAAGATCCCGAGCCTGGATTTGAACCCAGGACTGCAGGACCTTTGTATTGTGAGGCAGACGCACTAACCCCTCTCCCACCGTGAAGCCCGCGGTAATACTAAGCATGCGCTAATTATTTTGCCAAGCGAGTTTGACCCGGCAGTAATTCAAGGCAGGCACATACTATATGCCCTGTGGCAATTCAAGGAAATACGGTAATTGTAAGCATTTGACAAATGATGTTGAATAGTTGAAAAGTTTACATTAACTTTGACTATCTAGTGAATTGGAATTGGCTCTCTAGACTGTTTCATCTGAGAATTTATATGTATTTGTCTGTGGAAACATCGAGTGTTCTGAATTTGTGGACGTCTGTAGACAATAGCCAATTAAAAGGTTCCGCCTATCAACCATCAAACTGTACCGTCAATCAAAATTATTAGAGGGGAACTGCACTTAAGCATTCTAAAATAACATCCAATTTAGAATTAGTTGATTAACAAAATGTACCCAGTAGTCTTTTTATTTGATCTCCTTTAAACATGCTGGGTTTTTTTTCCTCTAAATTTGACATGTAATAATATCTGTGGAATAATAATAAGAATAAGAAAAACATATTCTGTAAGCTTCTTAATATTTACAGGTTACAAATTGAGAGGCAATGTATTTAAAAGTATAAGACATTTAAAAAGGTACGTGCTGGAGGCAGTGCATCATCCCAATGAGACAATTTACTTTCTTATACACAATATGTTTAAGAATAGTGTTAATAATCAAATATAAAGTTAGTAAAGATGTGAGAGTAAGAAGTCAACAAACCTTTTATGTGTAACACAACTTGATGTTTCTTGAAAACAGCGTCCAGTAGTTGATTGTCCTCCTCTTTTCTTTTGGAAAGTTCCTCCTCACACTTTGCTCCCGTTCTTTCGCACATTTTCACACAATCACAACACTTTACACTCACATTTGATTTCTACTTAGCGAAGTGTTGATAACGTCAGCGTTTCTTTGTTAGCAGCTAACAAGCTAAGCTAACAAGCTAAGCTAACTAGCACGTGACGCTTCTCAGCTTTATAGTCCTGACTAGCAAAGCAACGAAAATATTTTCGCAGACTGAGACGTTCTACCCTGAAATAAATAATTAAATATGTCTCTTTACGACATAAATATTTACATCATAGCGAACAAATAACAACACTAACTTATTAGCGTCCGCCTTCACTTCTTTGTCCTTCTTCCATGTGCTTTTACGACAGTTGGCACACTTGACGTCACGAGACAGCGCTGCTCTGCTCTCGCGAGATGTTTCGTGCTTTAAAAAAAGCTTTAAAAAAGCGATATAATAAATTGTATTATCTAGTAGTCTTATATTATGTATTGTTATATTTTTCAGAAATATGTTAAAATATTATAGCACTATAAGTACTCTTAACGTTAAAAAATAGACTTTATGTGAAATATAACCCCTTAATTACGACATGATGCCAGCAAAAAAGTGACTTGCAGTATCTTCTAAATGATTGACACATATTTTCTGCTTTATAGTTGCTGCATCGATATTGGAAAAATTAAAAAAATATAATACAACCTATTACTTTTGACTTGATGCAATACCTTTTTAAAACCTGGAATCAGCCCATAACTAAACATTATGGCACTTAACATAAAGTGATGTGGAAAATATTTACTTACTGACACATCTTTTCTGGAATAAAAACAACCTAAATCTCAGTTATTTTAATGAAATAAATCATATTGAAGTTCATTACGTTTTTTCAATACTCCAAATTACTTTTTGGCAAGCGTTACATTTTGAAGTCTTTTAAAAGGGAATTTCAACAAGTATTGAATGTACTTTATTATGATGCAAAACTCTCCCAAGTGTGATCCAGTAAAGCAGAATAGATGTCAGTCACAAGACTTCAGGTGTTTTTTCCCTCTTTGATCATTTGCATAATACAAGGGCGTCATCTACTGTACAAAGAATGTTATAACATGTAATAATACAACATTTCTATTTTTGTTTGTCGTCAGACATTCAGTCGTTGTCGTTCTCAAAAACATATGCAAGTATTTTGCGTCATGTTTGCTGAGGTAACAATGAATGGATGTATAGTGAGCAGACAACATGTGGACACAGCATTCTTCTTCTCTTATTGTGTTTACACACACAATTATACATGATATGTACATATACAAGTGTCTTTTATTACTAATAATTAGTTCAAGTTCAAGTTTATTGTTCTTCGGTCAATGGTCAACAAAGCAAACAAACAGTTGTACATTCATAGATTGAAAATAAAAAGTTGTACATTCAGAGATTGAAAATTAAAAATGTTACAGACCGAAAGGGTTTAGGCTGAAGTTAAACACTTATTGTGCCTAACCCTGTAAACAATTTCAAGTACAAAATAAACTTCGGAAAATTACAAAATGTCCTTTGCACAACTTATTATAAACAACATTATAAACAACATGAACGTAGTTCAATTTTATACACAGTACAGGCATGTGAAATATCCCTGTGTACATATAGACCTTTGCACTAATTATATATACAATATATACAAACAATTGTACTTCTATTATTATTTATATCTCATGTTTAATTTTTAATTAACATTCATCATAGTATTAACTACAATGTTAATTCAAGAGTGATATATTTTTTCAAGACATTGGTCTTAAAGTGTTTTTTCAATGTGTGAATGGAACTGGAACATTTGAAGGAATCATCCAAGCTGTTCCACAGTTGAACTCCTCTAACAGAAACACATCTACTTTTTAAGCTCGTTCTTATTTTGGCTTTCTGAACCTCTGAGGTCATAGGGATTCTCTCTGGGTTTAAATCTCACTTGTAGACACCCAGGCAGCATGTGGTTATGAGCTTTGAAAGCCACAATAGTAGAATTGAGGTCAACAAGATGGTGCAGTTTTAATGTTTTTAATTGAATGAACAGAGCATTGGTATGGTCATGATAATTCGCATAAGTTACAATTCTAATCGCTTTCTTTTGAAGTAAAAATATAGAGTTGATGTTTGATTTGTAATTGTTTCCCCAGATTTCAACACAATAATTAAGATATGGGAGTATGAAAGAATTATATAACATGATAAGAGCCTTTTGATTCACAGAGTTTTAAATTTTATGTAACATAGCAATATTTTTTGCCATCTTTGTCTTAAGTATATTTATGTACAGTTTCCAATTTAATTTATCATCTATATAGATTCCCAAAAATGTTATTAAATACACCCTTTCTATCTCCATATCATCAATTCTTATATGACGCTGTATGTTATTTTTCCTGTTTCCAAAAATTATATATTTAGTTTTATTTAGGTTGATTGATAGTTTATTGCCATCAAACCATTGCTTTAGTATGTGGAGTTCGACCTCTAAAACCTCTAGGAGTTGGTCAAGGCCTTGCCCAGAATAATACAGACTTGTATCATCAGCAAAAAGAATACAGTTGAGTTTTTTAAGGATTTTGGAAATATCATTAATATATAGTAAAAATAATTTTGGTCCCAGTACAGAACCTTGGGGTACTCCATGTGTTATGATCTTTTTGTGTGAATCTACATTGTTCATATGCACATACTGCTCTATGCCTCCAAGATAACTTTTCAACCAATCATGAGCAAGACCTCTGACACCATACCTCTGCATTTTGTTTAAAAGTAATGTGTGATCGATGGTGTCAAAGGCCTTGCTCAGGTCAATAAAAACACCAACAGCAAAGTCCCTCTTATCAATTGCAGTGGTTACCTCCTCAACTACTTCCATCACTGCCATGGAAGTGGACCTGTTAGATCAAAAAACGTATTGGTGTTCACTTAGCAGGTGATGTTTATCAATAAAACTGTCAAGTCTTGACACAAATAATTTTTCAAGGACTTTTGAAAATTGTGAGAGTAAAGAAATAGGCCTATAGTTTGTGAACTGATGCTTATCTCCACTTTGAAGATGGGAATGACTTTTGCCGTTTTCATTTTCTTTGGGAAGACACCTTTTATAAAAGAAATATTGCAAATATAAGTGAAGGGAACAGCTATAAAATTAACAACTACTTTGATCAGAAAAAAGTCCAAGTCACAACAGTCTGTTGACTTCTTGTTTTCCTGAGAATTTACAATTGTTTTGATTTCACTTTCATTAACGGGGGAAATAAAAAACAATTCTAAATTGTTTTGAATGGTTTGTTCATTAAATTTTGCACTGTTTTCAGGTTGTACAATTTCATTTGCTAGATGAGGTCCAACATTTACAAAACAATTGTTAAAAGCATCATTTATCCCTTTAGGGTCATTTATAGTTAGATTATTTTCTATAAAATAGCTAGGATGTTCCTTATGTGTCATGTTTTTTTTTTTTAATGATACCATTTAAAACTTTCCACGTACCCTGGATGCTATTTTGATGTTGTTCTAATAGGTTACAGTAATATGTTCGCTTGCTGTGCTTTATTATTGGTGTTAACTTATTTTTGTACGTTTTATATTTGTGTTCAGCTTCTTTGGTTCTGTACTTTAAACGTCTTCTGTAAAGATAATTTTTCTTTTTGCAAGACTTCAGTATTCCTCTTGTGATCCACGGTTTGTCTTTAACGGTGCTGTCTTTAATGAGTAGCAGTGTAAGAAACACAAGTGTGCTGGTGAGAACAGCAGCAGCAAATGAAACTGCAGGATTTGAAATAAACTGTCCAGACTTTCATTTTGACTTTCTAACAACATCAGCACATATAACATGTGTGACATTGTTGTTTGTCTAACAAACTGTTTAATATGCTTCTACATTTATGGATTTGATAATATGAAATATTGAAGTGTGACATATTTGTATTTGTAATTGTTAATAATCCCATAGATTATCACCTTTATATGATATACATATGTACTGGTTCACATCTGAAACATCTTCTGGACCACTTCAGGAAGCATATTATTATTTACTTTATACATCATTTGAACAGTTGTCTTTTATACAATTTTAAAATGTGTGATTTTATGAATCATTTGTTGGGTCTCTATAATCTATTTTATTCAATACCGTCATTACTCTGTATCATGATGATTGTGTTGTGATTATTTTATATGTATGTCCCCAGACCTTTATGCAATATAACAGAGAGAAAATGGCTGAATTGTTTGTGGGAGGATTTTTATTTTTTTATATTATTTTTTTAAATATTTTTACAAACTTACATTCGTGGATAAAACAAAAATTTCCATTATTGGGTTTCGTGTTTAATGTGTTTTCTTTTTAAACATCCCCAAAACAATATCAATATCAATCAAAGTTCGGAGTGTCAGTAAAAAGCCAATATTGTACATCATCCTACAGATATACTTTGCATTCTGTTGGAGCCAAATTAACTTATTTGTTTATTTAGTTTTTATTTTGTTTTCTCTAATTGATTGCTGGCCTCAGGTCATGCTGAATTTCCTTTTCGGCAGATTGCTCCGCCCACTTCCTCTTGAGAACCAGGAGATGTTGACAGGGATGGGACCGTTGCTATGGTGCGGTTGCTATGGTAACGTGATTTAATTGGGTTCAGGTGGGAGTATTCGGGGCGATTGCATGGAGGACACAAACAGTTTAGGACGGTGCCGTGCGTGGTCAGGTCTCGCTGCTGTGACAATGTTCCATTCAAGCCAAGGTCAGCATACTTTATGTTCTATAGTCTACATTTGATTTCAGTTTGATAGCTTAAAATAAACGGATTCTCATATGCAAACGTATTTCCACAGTACTGGACATTGAATCATTTGCACGCATCAAACTAGTCAACACAGTCGCCCTCAGTATCAGCTTAAAGGTCAAGTCTGTACAACAATACCAACATGTACAGTAACGCCCACAAACACTTGCCTTTTGTCAGCAAAGTTCTTGTAAAAAAGGAAAGAAGAATGTTGCCGAGCTAATGTCCCGCCTATCCTCCCCCGAGCCACTCACGACTTCATCTGGGACACAAAGGACAAGACAAAAAGTGAAAGACAGTTTTAAGGACTTCAACACAAAATGTGTGCATCCTTTCTAACGGCCACTGGGGGGCAGTAGAGGTAACTATTCCAGCAAGGTTTTCCAAAGTGTTTTACAAGGTCTGACTCCAATTGCCTACCTGGTCTGTGTGACTACACTCTGGCAACCCATGTTGTCTGATATAGTCCTCAAACATACATTTTGCTACTGTAAAGACACGCTGGAAAAGGTTGACATAGCGTGTAAAGTAGTCTTTAACCCACAAGTACACACCTGTTGTCCTGAGATGTAACAGGTAACTCAGTAATATTCATAGCAGCAGATCTTATCATGTTGAAATGTACCATCTTTATCTTTCATGATGGTCACTTACCATGACTTGATTAACGTGGACCCCAACTTAAACAAGTCGAAAAACTTATTTGGGTGTTAACATTTAGTGGTCAATTATACGGAATATGTACTGTACTGTGCTATCAACTAATACAAGTAATCAATCACTGCGGTTAAGTGGCTTGAAACAAGCATCCAGTCAATGTTTGGCTTTACCGTGTCGGATTTCACATTTCACTTTCCTTTTCTTGGATGCTTTGCCACCAGAAGATTCAGCCTCACACTTTTCCTCTCCTCCCACTTTTAGTAGTTTGGCCACAGCGATTCATTCACATGAATTGTTTCAGCTTTAGTTTTTTCTTCCTGAACCAACCCTGGCTTGGAATTTATCCCTGGCTTGGACTCTAACCTATGCAAGGCAGAACTGCCAAATGTGACTATCATAAACAGAAATAAAAGCATAAAATGGGTGAAGTCAGCAGAAAGCGAACAAGAGCCAAGGTGAAAGATGTTCTTCTGCTTGGAGACGGCACATATCTAACATTAACATACACACCTTGATGAGTTACCCACTAGATGTCTAAAGTCTGTGCTGAGCAGTTTGTCAGCACAATTCCTTCATCTCGTTAAGGTCTCACTTCAGACTGGAACATTTGCAAAGGCCTTAAAGGGGCTGTTTGCAACATTTACACAGATGTCTAGAGGGCGCTAACTTTCCAATTGATTTCACACAGCATATCCCTCCTTCTTTCAGCTTCTAGGACGTAATGATGTAACTACATACCTGCGTAACACATGCATTAGTTGTTAGCTAATAATAGTCATTTGGATGTAATGATGTAACTACATACCTGCGTAACACATGCATTAGATGTTAGCTAATAATAGTCATTTGGATGTAATGATGTAACTACATACCTGCGTAACACATGCATTAGATGTTAGCTAATAATAGTCATTTGGATGTAATGATGTAACTACATACCTGCGTAACACATGCATTAGTTGTTAGCTAATAATAGTCATTTGGATGTAATGATGTAACTACATACCTGCGTAACACATGCATTAGATGTTAGCTAATAATAGTCATTTGGATGTAATGATGTAACTACATACCTGCGTAACACATGCATTAGATGTTAGCTAATAATAGTCATTTGGATGTAATGATGTAACTACATACCTGCGTAACACATGCATTAGATGTTAGCTAATAATAGTCATTTGGATGTAATGATGTAACTACATACCTGCGTAACACATGCATTAGTTGTTAGCTAATAATAGTCATTTGGATGTAATGATGTAACTACATACCTGCGTAACACATGCATTACATGTGGCTGTTGTTAGCTAATAATAGTCATTTGGATGTAATAATGTAACTACATACCTGCGTAACACATGCATTAGTTGTTAGCTAATAATAGTCATTTGGATGTAATGATGTAACTACATACCTGCGTAACACATGCATTACATGTGGCTGTTAGCTAATAATAGTCATTTGGATGTAATGATGTAACTACATACCTGCGTAACACATGCATTACATGTGGCTGTTGTTAGCTAATAATAGTCATTTGGATGTAATGATGTAACTACATACCTGCGTAACACATGCATTACATGTTAGCTAATAATAGTCATTTGGATAGTTCAATTAAGTTTAAATCCTATCTTAACAATAACATGATTGCAAATTGTTTGTGGCCTCTCTTGGACTGCTTTTGTATGTGTGCACGTGTTCTCTGCACGTACGTGTTGACCAGACAGGGTGAGTGACCGCCGTAAACACCAATCATTTTATACACACTGGTTATTACACAACCTTAGTAATTGTAAAAGTAATAGTCTTTATGCCACAGTGCTGAACAACCATCTGCCCATATCAAACCTGACATTTTTGGGCAAAGTCCTGGGAAAAGGTGTCTCCCAAATCTGGTGATGTGCAATACCACTGATTTTTATTCAGAACCTATAACAAGTAATATCCAGGCTGGTATCGGCAATACGGGTCCGATGCTGATACTTTGTACAATTATACTTAATGGAACTGGTAATATTTAAAAAGTAGTGTGTTTTGAGTGCTGCTGATCTTGGGGAATCATCTTCAAATGATATAAAGTCAGAGGGCGAAACAAATAGTAGTGTTATTCTGCTCCAAATGCATTATCCTGTCTATATTCAACTCTGTATGAAGTGTCTTCAAATAGTCTACATAAAAGGAAACATACACCTGCTGTTTTAGAATACTGACTGACACAATTTACTCGCCGCAAATTCTGAAAGACTGAGCACAGCACAATGTGCCGCTGCGCTACGTACTTACCTCTGCGGGAGAAAAAGTAGTTCCCACCAATCACGTTTCATTTGGACAAGATCTCGGTGATTTAGTAACTTTACACTGTGTTCATGTTAATGATATACATGATCTCAAATAACTAAAATATCAATATTTTGACTTGAGAATCAATATTAGAGCATAAAGAGCTGGTATTGAAATTTCAGTATCGATCCGTACATCACTAGCAAAAGCTTGGTGACTTTCTCCTGTTCAACAATGTGTTTGATACTTTCCAATCAGTCTTTAGGTCCCACCACAGCACTGAAACAGTGATAAGGTGACAAATGATGTCTGCCTGTAAACAGATGCAGGACAAGTCTCCGTCTTGGTTCTGCTGGACCTGAGGGCTGCCTTTGACACAGTTGACCATTCCATCTTATTACAGAGGTTACAAAACTGGGTGGGAATATCCACTTCTTAGAATTGCTAACGGTGTTTCTGACCAAATGGCTATGACCTGTGGGGTTCCTCAGGGCTCTATTCTGGGACCCTATTGTTCAACTTGTACATGCTGCAACTTGCACACCTTGACACCATGAATATTCATGGAAGACATAACAAGTCCGCCATTGTTTATTCATTTTAATAAGTGGTATGACTGTGTGAGAACTTGTGTAACTAAGATAAATCTACATGTGTGACACGTTAGCCTGGTGAGAATGTTTCTTACCACCCAGCCACCAATGTATGTGACACGGACAGTTCTGAGGTGGCGTCCAGTTGGCATAGTCGTGCTGGACAAGAACTCTTGGCACCACCTTAAAGGCACCTGGAATGCTGTCCTCCGAGTCCTTCGTCATCGGGAGGATCTTAGTTGTGGCATTTCCAGTTTTGCTGGCTTCAATGCCACAGTGTACAGCCAGCTTGGCGTAGATTGAGTGGAATTGCTGTGTGTTGGCATTGTTGTTGCAGCCTCCTGTTTATAATAAGAGAAGAGAACATACATAAGATTGTGCATTAGCACCCTCATCTTACATTCTTATTGACATATACATATATAGTTATTAATATTGTATTTCTTGAAATGCCTTATGCCTATATAAAAGATGAAACAATTAAAATGTACCTCTTCGTTTCATATGTTCAGTTAACACACAGCACATGATTTATGAAGGTGAACAAATGTAACAAACAATCCTTGATGTGATTAAATGAATGAATCATTAAAATACATCTTTGGTATCATTTTTTTTAAGTTTAAGTCCCAACGATGAATTGTAGATGAGACTAATATTTGTAGCAGGAAATCAACTGCAAACAAAGTTATCCTTTTCCTCATTAGCGTCACGATCTCGGCAGCACCAATTAATCCAACTTTGTCTTTCAGGGATGAATGTTTAATTAGTGGAGTCCTCAGATGTAAAGACATTGGTGCATCTAATGCTTTCTTCTCTAAATCCTTGTGAGTGTCACATGAAGTGAGGTCGCAGCGAGCAGTAACGTCTTGCTGATCATAAATGCTTTAAATCTTTAAAAACGATATTTTTATTAAGAGTGTAAAAATCCACTCCATCCCATTTTAGATATATTTTTTTAATGATCGCTTTTATATTTGTCGCTAAAGCTTTCTGCACGGATTCAGGTGAATAAACAGAAGCCTAATGGGACTCTAGACTAGACCATAGTTTGAAACCCGGAAGTGTCCAGATGTGCCTCGAGGTCACGTGATTGCAACCCAGCTATACCACATTTTGTGCTCAAACTCTACACTCACTCTCACTTCTTTTATTTCTAGCCTCCAGCTGCTTGACCATCGTGTCAATTAAGCCACGAAGAAGAACAAACGGTATGACGTCATATGCAACCCAGCCCGTGCAAGCTACATTTTTCCAGCACAAAAGTCGCTTTCTTAAACTGAAACCCAATTTTCTACATTAAAATATTAATGACATTTTGGAAAATGGTAAACATGATAAACAGCCTGAAATTATTATCTCTATTGGAGAAATAAAGTTGTTTTAAACAAGCCCAGTTTTTATTTAATGTATTTACTTATATATATTTTTATTTTAATCTCATTTGTATTGTGTCTTATTGTTCCAGGTCTGCTTGGTATGAGCATTGTATTTAATTTGATGTATTTTATATTCCCATGTAATTGTTGAACTTGCTATAAAATATTGAATGGTATTGTGTTGAAAGTGCCTTGATGTGTGTGTGCATTGTATATGTATGTTCAATTATTACAAAAACACAAACAATTGAAAATAAAACAAAAGTGATAGGTCATTGTTTTTTGTCCTTTTAAAAGAGTGTTTTAAACGCTTAGACCCTACAATATCACTTGTTTTTGTGTATTTGTTTCTAATTTATTATGTGTGTATTATAATAAAGCTGCTTCAAGAAACATGACATCACCTCCGACACTTTTATTCTTGTGATGATGACATGACTTTTATGGAGTTAATATTCATGTGTTAGCTGCAGTGGAGGAACTGCCTTGCTGTCAAATATTTCTATCCTCCTCCAGGAAGTGATTTCAAGTCACGTGATTTCCCCGAAATCAGCCGTTAGCAAATGTGTGCGCAAAGCAAACCAGCTTACCTGGTGACAATGACGTGTACAATTCTCATTGGCTCAGGGGAGATTTGATATAAAAGCTGGTTTCCGCCTTGGCGTCCATTTCATGTTTACTCGTCAAGCAAGTTGTCGTCGCCTTGCTTTTCTCTGAGGATTAAAACTAGAAACTTTGTTTTTTTCTGGACTTCCGCACTTTTGTGACATTTAATGATGAACTTGCTTTGCTTCTTCCTCCTAGTTGTACAAACACACAGCGTGACGCCTGGTAAGTCCACTTTCTTTACAACTTTATACACCTCATTCCTACATGCTCAGTCCATACAAAATACTCTCTTTTATTTCTTCTCATTATTATTGACGCTCTTCTCTTCTCATCAGTCAATAGTTTGCATCTTCTTTTGTTGCTCAAACTTTGAACGAGTCAAACTTGTTCAAGTTGTCTCACTTTAACAGCAACATACATCCAACTTTTTACTTTAGCATTTCCGCAAACGTCGGTTTCACTTTTAAATAGGAAAATAACAATAATTAATCCAGGAAACAATCAGGAGTATCAGTTATAAGATGAGATGTAGATCAGAATTATTTAATGTACACAAAAATCACTTTATTGGTGGGAATTATTCTGAAATAATGGATATAATTGACCCCAAAGGGACAAGCGGTAGGAAATGGATGGATGGATTATTGTTTATTGTTTGTTTATTGAGGATCCCCATTAGCCGACGCACAAACGGCAAATAGGGATCCTCTTTTCAAAAGTTCAAAGTAAAATAATAATGCACACATTTATTTACAAATAAAAGAAAGGAAAAATAAAAATACAAAATAACAGTACACACGTCTAATTACAATAAAAGAGAAGAAAAAAACATGAAAGATGAACTCTTAAGTCTAAAAAGTGACTCAATATGATTCTTAAATGCTTTTTACCGGTAATAGTCCTAATATGTAAAAGAAGAGTATTATAATATTGTTGTTGTATTCCATTGTCAACATTCCATCAGGCGGTGCTATATTTCCATGCTTTGGCAGTGACATCACTAGTTGGAACTTCCCCTCACCTGGAAAAACAACTTTCACTTCTCTGCCGGCAATAATGTCATCTATTTATTTGACACTTGAAATAAGTGCAGTTGTTCATGTGTGTGGTCTTAAAGTGAGGTAGAAATGTGAGATGCATGACATCAAAGACACACGCTGTTATTGTCTCCTGGAACAGGAAGTGATTGTTTACTGGGAGAAGCAGCCGTGTTTGAAGTTGAAATGAAGACAGCATCATTTCAAATAGGAATTGTTCAACATGAAAGTCAAGAATCAAATGTTGTTTTGTCTTTCAGTGATTCACACGCTGCAGTATTTCACCACCGCGTGCTCTCAAGTTCCAAACTTCCCAGAGTATGTGGAGGTTGGTTATGTTGATGAAGTTGAGGTGAGTTACTATGACAGCAACATCAGGAAAGCAGAATCCAAACAGGACTGGATGAACAAAATCACAGCAGAGGATCCAAACTACTGGAAGATACAAACAGAGAAGAATGTTGTTGGTGAACATGTCTACAAAGACAACATTGAAAGACTTAAGAAGCGTTTCAACCAAACTGGAGGTTTGTTTATGTTGAACTTTCTACTATTCTAATATATTTGATATTTTGGTAGTGTATTAAAAACACACACTACCTTGTCTCTGTCCATCCCATAATAAGCTGCAACCAAGACATGTTGTGTGTTAGTTTCACTCTGCTTTACAACACTTTGTGTCTCTCAGGTGTTCACACTTTCCAGGTGATGACAGGATGTGAATGGAATGATGAGACTGATGAAGTTAAAGGTTGGAAGCAGTTCAGTTATGATGGAGAAGATTTCATATCGTTGGACATGAAGACATGGACATTTACTGCAGCAAAACAACAAGCTTTCCCCACCAAACTCAAGTGGGACCAGGACACACGTAGACTAGACTACTATAAGTATTATTACACTGAGATATGTCCTTCTTACTTGAAGAAGTATGTGGAGTATGGGAAGAAGGTCCTAATGAGAACAGGTAGAAGCACACCTTGTACTTTCACCTTCTCACATGTTAGCACTCCCCCTATAGGAACATTACTCACATTACACTCTCTCTCTCTCTCCATACTCTTTTCTCTTCACCTCCTTTTCTCTCCATCTTGACCTCCATTTTCTCTTTCTTTCTTTACCTTCATTCTCTCCATCTTTACTTCAATTTTCTCCCCTTTTCTCCATCTTTACCTTTATTTGCTCCTATTCTCTCCATCTTTACCTCCATTTCTATTTTTTTCTGAATCTTTCTCTTCTTTTCTCTCCATCTTTACCTTCATTTTCTCCTTCTTTGCCTTTATTCGCTCCATCCTTACCGTCATTCTCTTTTTCTCTCCATCTTTTACCGTCATTCTCTCCTTTTCTCTCCATCTTTACCTGCATTCTTTCCTTTTCTCTCCATCTTTATGTTCATTCTCTCCATCTTGACCTTCATTCTCACTTTCTATCCTTTTCTTCCATCTTTCCCTTCATGCTCTCCATTTCTCTCCATATTTACCTCCAATCTCTCCTTTTCTATCCATCTTTACCTTTATTCACTCCTATTCTCCCCATCTTTACCTTTTTTCTCTCCATTTTTCTCCATCTTTACATCCATTTCTCCTCCTCTCCTTCTTTATCTTCATTCTCTCATTTTGTTTCCATCTTTACCTTCATTCTCCCCTTTTGTCTCCATCTTTACCTTCTCTCTCTCATTTTCTATCTGTTTTGACCTTCGTTCTCTCCTTTTCTTTCCATCTTACTCCTTTTCTCCCCATTTTTACTTTTATTCTCAACTTTTCTCTCAATCTTTGTCAATTCTCTCCATCTTGACCTCCATTCCCTCCTTTTCTCTCCATCTTTACTTCCATTTTCTCCTTCTCTCTCCTTTACATTCATTCTCTCATTTTTTTCCATCTTTATCTTCTTTCTCCCATTGTCTCCATTTTTACCTTATTTCTCTCCTTTTCTATCTATTTTCCTCCTTTTCTCCCCATTTTTACTTTTATTCTCAACCTTTCTCTCAATCTTTATGTCAATTCTCTTCATCTTTACCTTCTTTCTCTCCTTTTCTCTTTATCTTTAACTTCATTCTCGCCTTCTCTCTCCTTCTTTACCCCATTCTCTCAATGTCTCTCCATTTTTACTTTTATTCTCAACCTTTCTCTCAATCTTTATGACAATTCTCTCCATCTTCACCTGCTTTCTCTCATTTTCTCTTTATCTTTAACTTCATTCTCGCCTTATCTCTCCTTCACGTCCATTCTCTCAATTTCTCTCCATCTTTACCTCCATGTTCTTCTCCATTTTTGCCTCCACTCTCTCCTTTTCTATCCATCTTTACCTCCATTCTTTCCATTTATACCTTTATTCTCTCTTTTCTCTCCATCTTTAACTTCATTATTGCCTCTTCACCTCATCTTTACCTTCATTCTCTCCTTTTCTCTTCTTCTTCACCTTAATTTTCTCCTTCCCTCTCCTTCTTTACCTTCATTTGCTCCATCTGTACCTCCCTTATCTCTTGTCCTCCCCATCTTTACCTCCATTCTCTCCTTTTCTCTCCATCTTTAACTTCATGCTCACCTTTTCTCTTTCTTTTTACCTTAATTTTTTCCTTTTTTTTCTCCATCTTTACCTCCATTCTCTCCTTTTTTTTTGCCATCTTAACTTCATTTTCTCCTTTACCTTTTGTTCCATCCTTACCTTCATTTGTTACATCTTTACCTCCATCTTCTCTCCCTGTCATCCTCCATTCCCACGTGACTTCCTGGGCAGAGCTTCCAAAGGTGTTCCTCCTCCAGAAGACGCCATCCTCTCCGGTCATCTGCATGGCGACAGGTTTCTACCCCGACCGAGCCGACTTGTTTTGGAGGAAAGACGGCGAGCAGATCTTCGAGGACGTGGAGCACGGAGAGCTGCTCCCCAACCACGACGGAACCTTCCAGTTGTCGGTGGAGCTGAAAGTGGAGGTGACGGCCGAGGTGGAGGGCAAGTACGAATGTGTGTTCCAGCTGTCTGGCGTGAAGGAGGACCTGGTCACCAAGCTGGAGAGAAGAAGCATCCTGAGCAACGCAAGCCATGAAGGTGAGAAAGACACATGTTGAATAGTGTCAATGGAAGCACCTGATGTGACTTGTCAAACAAATCAATCATACCATACCAACAGGCAACGTGAGCGTCACTGCCACGCTGGCGGTCCTCGCTGTGGTGCTCCTCCTGGCGGCCCCCATCATCATCATCTTCATCATCAAGCGTCGCCCAAGCAGACAAGGTGAGGGACACAAATGTTTCCTCTTTCAGGAAGACGCCAACAAGTCTCTGCCGGCATTCATCAGATGTGAATTTCACCTGCTTTCTCTTTCATTTCAGCCCAATACCATGCAGCTGGTAAGTAAAACATCTTCTCTTTCTTGGAAACCAGAACAATAAACAAAGCACACTTTGTAAGTTTACCCCCACAAAGACGATCATTTATGACTGATTCATCTTTGTTATACACCTTTTATGTCTGCTATATTCAATATAATATTGACTTTCTGTTACATTCTGGATTGTTGGTATCTTTGTAAGGGTCAACTTGCAAACTTGCTGTTTGAAGGTGTGATGTAGACACCTGTTACAAGTTTAGCAGGGAAATAAAAGCTTCCCTCCATCAGGAGTAGCTTGATACTGGTGTAAGCCCACACAATAGAAAGTATCGCAGCCAACTTTTGATGAGTGCTAATGATAAAGAACATCTAGGGCCTGATCTATTAAAGGTTTGTGTGTATTCAAACATGTGCAAACCTCATCTACTTAACTCCTGCCCAGAGTCTCTGAAATGAGCAAAATAGAGAGCGCAATCCACTTAGCGTGTCTGTCTTCATGTACAGTCGTGGTCAAAAGTTTACATACACTTGAAAAGAACATCATGTCATGGCTGTCTTCAGTTTCCAATCATTTCTACAACCCTTATGTGTTTGTGATGTAGTGATTGGAGCACATACTTGTTGGTCACTAAAAACTTTCATGGAGTTTGCTTCTTTTATGAATTTATTATGGGTCTACTGTACATGTGAGCAAATGTGCTGGGTCAAAAGTGTACATACAGCAATGTTAATATTTGCTTACATGTCCCTTGGCAAGTTTCACTGCAATAAGATGCTTTTGGTAGCCATCCACAAGCTTCTGCTTGAATTTCTGACCACTTCTCTTGACAAAATTGGGGCAGTTCTGACATGGACTTTTTTCTTCAGCATTGTCCACACGTTTAAGTCAGGACTTCGGGAAGGCCATTCTAAAACCTTCATTCTAACACGATTTAGCCATTCCTTGACCACTTTTGACATGTGTTTGGGGTCATTGTCCTGTCTGAACATCCAACTGCACCCAAAACCCAACCTCCTGGCTGATGATTTTAGATTGTCCTGAAGAATTTGGAGGTAATCCTCCTTTTTCATTGTCCCATTTACTCTCTGTAAAGCAGCAGTTCCATTTACAGAAAAACAGGCCCAGAGTATAATATTACCACCACTACGCTTGACGGTTAGCATGGTCTTCCTGGGATTGAAGGCCTCACCTTTTCTCCTCCAAACATATTGCTGGGTATTGTGGCCAAACAGCTCACTTTTTGTTTCATCTGAACACAGAACTTTCCTCCAGAAAGTCTTATCTTTGTCCATGTGATGTCAGATGAAAAAAAAAAAAGGAGCTGTTTGGTCACAATACCTAGCAGTATGTTTGGAGGAGAAAAGGTGAGGCCTTGAATCCAAGGAACACCATTCCCACCGTCAAGCATGGTGGTGGTTGTTAAATATGGGTGAATACCCACGCGTCTATTCTGATTCACAACTTTTAATCAACTGCTGCACAGAGGAAAAACCGGAAACACTTTTTCCTTCCCACACATCAACACTGTGCATGTGTTAACTCCGTATCCTGCCCATAAACACTGTGCATGTGTTAACTCCGTATCCTGCCCATAAACACTGTGCATGTGTTAACTCCGTATCCTGCCCATAAACACTGTGCATGTGTTAACTCCGTATCCTGCCCATAAACACTGTGCATGTGTTAACTCCGTATCCTGCCCATAAACACTGTGCATGCGTTAACCCAGTATATGGAGAAACATGTTAACAATCTCCCTATCTTTTATATAAAAAAAATAAATAGCACATGTTTGTTAAGAACAAATACATGTCTTTTTAAACAACAGAAACAATACAATCAACTTAGGTAAGAACCCATTTTCCTTCACTCAATTCTTTCAAAAGCATCAAGGGTGATGCCCCCTTTTTCGTAAGACAGTCAGCCAGTTGAGCTTTTGTTGCTGACCAGAGTACCTTTTGTATTTTTTTCTTGTGAATAAGTTCTTTGATGCCACTTATATCTAACCGAAGCCTTTTCTCTGTTGCCTGTTTTGTTGATCGAAGAGCATCATAGAGAGAATGATTATCAGTCACACAAAGTAACGCTGGAGCATTTAGACCAGCGGTGCCAGTAGTGAGCTCAGAATAGAGGGTGGCAAGAAACACTGCATTGTCTATTCCATCCGACATGGCCAGAGTTTCTCCGGCAAGGGTGCTTCGCACCACACGTCGAATTCTCTTGGACTGCCAGAAAAGGGGGGAGAATTTACCTCCTTTTCCCATTGGGGTGATCAACATGCCCCCTTGTGTACCTCCATCAGGAAGATTTCCCAATGAAGCATCGCTGAATACAGTTAGGTTTAAGGCACTATCATTTCCCAAATGTTGAAATTTTAAAGTCACTTTTTCAGCTTTAAGTTTACGAGCTAACTTATTAGCATTGTGAATTGATTGCACAGTCGCATTCTTTAGACTAGAGGCCAGACCACAAGAATCAAACATTACGTCAGGTCTTGTCTGTTTTGCAACCCAGAGTATCTGTCCTATTTTTGATCTGAGTTGTTCTTTTTCTGTTTCATTAAGAGGAGCATCTCTTTCTAGAGCACGGACTGGCTGTAAGTGAATGGGGTGCAGACTTTCAATGTTGCTGATGCAACTCTACACAATCATTAACAGTTTCAATATCCATTCCCAAATAGCAGAAATTGTCATGTTCCTCACGTCCCACTTGGAACTCAGACTTCAGTTTAGGAATGACATTTTCTGAAAAGTTTGATGAGCCTGCCCACATAAAATCATCTACGTGACATGCGAGTACACCTGTCACTGTGTTTTCATCATCCAGCCAATAAAATACTGCTGGGTCTACCTGTGACACTTTACCACCTGTGCTCAGCATGATTTCCTTCACCTTGTTGTATGAATAGAGAGATGCATCAGCAAGCCCATACACACACTTCTTTAGTTTCCAAATAACCCCCTTACTGTTAGCTTCTGGAGGAGGGTGGACATAAATGTCTCTCGACAACTCCATACCCTGTAAAAAGGCAGACCTAATGTCCGTGGAATTGACTTTCCAATGATTTTGACAAATGACACTTAGCAATAGTCTTAGAGATTCAGAAGCACAGGTTGGTGAATCTTTTTGTAGATTTTTGAAATGAAGTTCTTCAAACCCCCTTGCTACAAGTCTGGCTTTGGGTACAATACCTGTGTTACTTTCTTTGAGACTACAGACCCACCTAGTGGAGATACACTTTTGTCCTGTATTTTCAAAAACATTATTGCTTTTCCAGCTTTCTATCTCTGCCTGTTTGGCTGCATCAAATGAGATGTCTTTTGTTATGAGTACATCAGCCTCCCCGACAGCTGACTCAGTGTTAAGATGCTGTACACACCACATGTCAACAGCCTCTTTTAGTCCAGTACTGCCATCCGGCTCAATATGCTGCACATTATACCAGGTTTTATAGCTTCCTGTTGCTTTACCTGCTCTACTGAGTACTTTAGCCCTACATGTTACACTTGTATCTCTTTTCACAAAAGTTACAATCTGTCCTGTTTTTAACTTCACATTAGAAGCAGGGAGAAGGTTATCACAGGCACTGTGATTCATTTGAGGTGCATCACTTTGAATTACACCTTCACTTGTGTTTCCCTCTCCATCACTGTCGTGTTCACTTTCACTGTCTGTGTTTTTTTCATTATCTGAGCCACATGATGGTCCGTGTAGAGCATCTGTGTCACTATCAGCGGTTATGTTCTCTTCATGTTTTTCACATCCTGTTTCAGTGTGAACTTTACTTTGTGTCATTTCCTTGTCTTTAATCTGTGTGTGCACCTTATCAAGTCGTGAATGATGAACTCTAACTAGAATACCTCCATGTCTTCCAAACACAACAGCTCCATCTTGACCAATCACCACTCCTGGTCCCTTCCACTCTGCACTATCTCCTTGTTTATAGTAAACCTTTTCTCCTGTCTCATATTTTTCATCTGTGTGTCTAAGCTGTTTTCTTAATGCCCTTCTTATCCTCTCTGAACATTCAACTTCAGTGAAAGCCTTCCTTGAGGCATGCAGAGCTGATATGTGTTCTCCTACTCTTGTGCTCACTGTAGTGCAGGTAGCTCATTTACCAATACATTGGGAAGATTAGGATTTTGACCAAATACCAGTTGATGTGGACTATAACCATGTACACTGTGCATGCAGTTCTTAGCCATTAAGGCCCAGTCCAAGGCAGTACTCCAGTCACAATCTTTTTCCTGTTTAACTTTCTGGATGATGTTCGTGAGTGTCTGATTATGACGTTCCAAAAGTCCGTTGCTCCATGGGCTGTATCCTGCGGTTGTCTTGATCTCGATATTGAAGTTTTCTGCCATGTCCCTGAACTCTACATTGTTAAATTCTCCTTCTTGGGAGGACCATGGACACTTATCCATGTGTGGATGAAAGAGTTGACAATTACAGAAGATTTCTTGGTTTTCACAATATTTCCAGCGCTGAAACGTGTGAAATGGTCCATTATATGTAAATACCAAATGCCTGACTCAAGCTCGTGCAGGTCCACCGCCACAGTTTCATTGTATTCCGAAGCAAGAGGCAAACCAACAGCTAGCTTTGGCTTTGTCTTGCTATATCTTTGGCACGTGTGACATGCATCCACTATTTGTTGCAAAATATTGACACAGTCCTGGTCTTTGTTCCCTGAACTTTGATTTAGCCTGTGCAGGCGATCTGCTGATGCATGGCCAAATTGTCTGTGAAGTTTGAGGAGGACCTTGTTCTTCTCGATTGTGGACATGTTTTCTGTTACAATCAGGACTTCATCTTCAGCACATAAATCTTGAATCTGATATTCCATGTCATCTTTGTCTCTTATGTCTACACAGTAATGTCCTGAGCTGGTAAACTGAAGAGGTATCTGCTGCTCAAACATCACTACCCTGTCGTTTTCTATGTCTAACGTAGTTCCTGCCTTTTTTAATGATGTTTTACTCAGCAGGAGTGGAATATCGACTTTGACAACTTCTGTCTCAATGTTACACTTTGTCCATCCTATTTTAGCAGGTAGATGCACTTTTCTGGTGGAATGAATCACATTTCCATCTCCAAAACGAAACATTCTGTTGCTAGACCTTTCTGTACTTCTTAGCTTATTTACCTGCTTTTAATTGGGATTTTGTACAAAACTTTCAAGCCACTTTTCTCCACACACTGTGCGAGTGCAGGCGGTGTCTATGATCGCTGAGCTTGCTGCTTCAGTCATAAAAAAAAATATTCTGATTCACAACTTTTAATCAACTGCTGCACAGAGGAAAAACACTTTTTCCTTCCCGCCCATCAACACTGCGCATGCGTTAACCCAGTATATGGAGAAACATGTTAACAGTGGTAGTATTATGCTCTGGGCCTGTTTTGCAGCCAATAAAACTGGTGATTTAAATGGGACAATGAAAAAGAAGGATTAGCTCCAAAGTCTTCAGGACAAGCTAACATCATCAACCCGGAGGTTGGGTCTTGGGCGCTTTTGGATGTTCCAACAGGACAATGACCCCAAACACACGTCAAAAGTGGCAAAGGAATGGCCAAATCAGGCAAGAATGAAGGTTTTAGAATGGCCTTCCCAAAGTCCTGACTTATATGTGTGGACAATGCTGAAAAGTCCATGTCAGAAAACCAACACATTTAGCTGAACTACACCAATTTTGTCAAAAGGAGGGGTCACAAACTCAAAAACCAAAAGCACCTTTTTGCAGTGAAACTTGCCAAGGGACATGTAAGCAAATATTAACATTGCTGTATGTACACTTTTGACCCAGCACATGTACAGTAGACCCATAATAAATTCATAAAAGAAGCAAACTTCATGAATGTTTTTAGTGAGCAACAAGTTTGTGCTCCAATCACTACATCACAAAAAAAAAAAAGAGTTGTAGAAATGATTGGAAACTGAAGTCAGCCATGACATGATGTTCTTTACAAGTGTATGTAAACTTTTGACCTGACTAAGACACTGGAGGGCTGCTTGCACATGAGCCTTGAAGCCAAGCTGAACCTGTTTGGAGACTTAGTCTTAGACTAGTCAGGAAGTAGAAGAGCAGAATTCCCAGCTGCAAAGATGTGATATGAGTGAAGATGGACTTCCTTCACCAGAGTGAGGTGTGGGCTTAGCATGAGCAGCGTAAGCAGCTCACGGTGCGTTTTGTGCTCCGCCAGCTGGTGACGGTGGTAACCAGCTCTCAGAGAGACGTGAAGGCTGAAGGCTGAGTGACACACAGCACAGTGAGGACTTTGCTTTTTCACGCACCTCCAAATGTTCTTCTGACTTTGTGTGAAGATGATGTTCACTCTGCCACATGCTAACATCTGCACCTGCTTTTGTTGGGAATGTGCTGAGTCATCTTCTTCCTCCAGGATGCTTTGTGCACTGGAACACAGAGAGATGTCTCCATCGCTGAGGGACCTCATCACACTTGGACTTTTCTTTCACATCTGCACTAATTGCTCCTCGTCTTACACCATGTCTTCTTTGGCTGTTTATGGCTGACAAAACACCTTCAATCTGCATTTGTCAACAATACTTTGTCAGATGTTGATCTTTGTGTCCATGTAGTTGTGATGTCATCATTTGGGGCTCATGTGTCATCACATTGACAAGGATTTCTTCTTTCCTTTTCAAACCAATAGACAGCTGCTTATCAGTGAATATCACCTTGTGTCACATCTCATCATTATTTTTAACAATATTTTGCAACATTAGTACCATTTTTAACTACTTCCGTATGCTAATATTAATTGTTTTTGATGTAATATTTAAGAATGATGATTATGAGAACTGCTGTCCAGTTGTTATATCTTCTTTTCTGATGACATTAGTCTCATTTGCAATGCAGTTGCACTTCCAAGACCATTAGATGGCAGCACTCTATAACTATTTATGCTATGTTGTCCAACTAGAAAGTAGCTTTTTTTCAGGAAGTTAACTTTTTAGGTTGCGCCCTACAAAGTGCCAATACTGTAAGAATAGTTATTACACAAAATTGTAAAATTCGAACTATAATCTTAGTTGTTTCCTTTACCAAATTCCAAGGTGTTGAAATCGCCATGTAAAACCACTCATGTAAGTAGTAGCCTGTCTTTGGTAAATCCTATGTAAATTAGCAATAAGCTAGCGCATTTTGGAAGAGTGTCGCATTACTTTATGTTTGCGCTGTTTTTTTATTAAGCACTGTGTTGGTGTTGAAAATGGCAACATGACTTTTAGGGAGTTTGGCTGAGTCCGGCCTGAGTGCTGCTTGAGTGATTGTTTACCTGAGCCCGTGTTTAGTCTGAAAGCAGACATGACGTCACATGCAACAAAGGTATCCAACTTGATTTTACATAATTGATAGTACTGAGGGAATCGGGTCATCACCTACAAAAGTACTGAATTGGGTAGCCAACCTTACCAGTTAGTGTGACGGAGGGGGACAGTGACACAACATTTTTATGACAAAGCGTTGCAAAATATTTATATTTTTTGAAACAATTTGCTGTTTTTTCCGTTCCTTTTTGCATAATCATATTTTTTCTTGATTGCCAAACATGCTGAGGATGTCATTTGGGAAGTAAACAAGGTAGGCCGTTCATATAGTCTTGATATTCAGTGTTTTATGTGTACAATGTTTCATGTACATTCTGGGGGTTTTATTCAGTAAAAACTTGTCAAATACAATTTCTGTTTTGGAGGTGCTTTGTCATTACACACATGATAACACTTCTTGCTTGCAGTCATGCAAAACAAGTATTAAATGATCTTAATTAAGCCTTTACCATGTCGGAAAAGTGACAATTTGAAATATTTTGTCAATTGTCAACAGAAAGAATGAATGACAGAGTTCTTTATTAAAACACAATATTTAATGGAAATGACTGCAAATTTAAGAGAGTAAAATAACACAATTCACCTGTTCTTCTGTTGATGCTAGTAGTGGAATGGTATACACATCTGCTGTGTGTGACAGTGGGTGTGGGTACGATTCCCGGTCAGGATGGGAAGGTAAACATTGATCTGAATCATCATGATTGTTGTGCTGTGGCGACTTCTCATGGGAAAAAATGAAAGACATTTACTGATTTAATTATATTAATTGTATTATTTTGCACTCCAACATTAATTATTTGGTCATGTTTTTATTACAATGTGATCTTATTACTCCGAGACGTGTGTAATGAAATACAGGTTTCAGTCAAATAGTAAAACATGTTTTTCACAATGTCAGGGTTCAAACATCGATGACATCTATTAAACAAGACAAGAAGCACGGAAATAAACAGAGACGGAATTAAATTTTGCTCGGTTTGAGGAGAAACATGTTGACCTGTAACCTCTTACAGTGTCACCCACGCTCTCACGGAAAAATGTTCACGTCTCCTCTTTTATTTGGATATTCCCTGTTTACATAACAGCAGCTGTTTCTAAAGGAATGGGGGTATGTAAACAGCCATTGTTTTTGGTCACATTAACACAAAAGAAAAAGATACCTCAGGCTTGTACTGGTCCTGGATCGAGCTTGGGCAAGTCTTGGATCACAATAGCTAACCCTTCCCGTCTCCTCCCATCGTACACAGCTAAATTTTCCAATCCTTTGGATTATTGCAACAAAGACAGCTTCCGTCTGTTCACTGGGAACTCAGAGAACGGAAAGTTTTTTTGATAATTTACATACAATATTTCTGACACACATAAATAAAGAAGGTAAAAACAAGAAAACAAACAGAAAAATCACCATGCCAGTAGAGATGAAGACAATCTGCCAACAAAATGTCTCCTACTTATTTTTTCAGAGACTTGTCAAGCCTGCGTGTGATGATGTGGCCTGCCAGTTAAAAAGTTTGCCCAAGTTATTCTAGTCACTTATGCACAGATGAGATGTGTCGGCCTCAAAATATTACTTTGCATCACTTTTTGGCAACCAACAATTCATTGATTGAATTAATACATCCAAACACTTTATTGATATGTATGATGTGCATGAACAAAGAACAGTTGATGTTGTATGTAGCCTATAAACAAGGAAGAGGTTTGTAACACATCAACATCAACAAGTCCTTTAAAGTCTCATTAATGTCACAGAATTGGACAAATCTTTGACTTTTCCAACCTAGCAAAGGCTTTAGATCATGCTACTTTTGTTGAACAAATGTTTTGCAGGTACAATAGTCTAGATAAACCTGCTTTCAAATCAACTTTAAAGAGACCTTATCTTTTATACTTTATGTTTGAGTGGACTAAATGTACTGTCATTTTAGCTGACTAAAATGTTGTGTGATGTGGTTGACTTAAACTAAATCCATTTAGATTTAGCAGAGAGAAACTATTGTTAGTCACCTTGAGACTCTCACTGAAACCTAATAATCAGGTGATAAATCTGGAGGTAATAATGGACTCAGACTTGAACTTTAACAGCCGCATGAAGTCGATAACATCGGCAGCTTTTACCACCTGAAACACTTTCTCAACATCAGAGGAATAATGTCTGAATCAGACTTGGAGAGACTAAGTCTTTGTCTCCAGCAGTTTGGACTACTGTAATGCTCTTTTCACTTGGCTCTTTAAACCAGCTGTAAAGCAACTGCAGTACACCCAGAATACTGCTGCTCAAGTCCTGACTAGAACTAGGAAATATGATCATATCAGTCCATATCAGTCCTGGCTTCCTGTAGCTACTCAGCTTTCCTTGTGTACAAGTCCTTTCATGGTCTTGTGCCAAAGTACATCTCTGACATGTTAGCTCTGAGAACTTTGTTTTATGAGGATTATTCTTCTTTTATTTTGAAGTATTTTCCATGGTTACTTCCATTTTATTGTTGCCTTCTTGTCATTTTCTGTACAGCACTTTGAATTGTGCTCTATAAATAAACTGGCCTTCCCTAATTGTTTTCAGAATAAAACACTTATTTCCAGCTTCAGAGGCACTGCTCATTTCTAGATGTAGAGATGTTGATTTGAGATATCTTCATTCAAGATGTCTTATCAAGTCAAATGTTTGACTAGTTGTTCAATGGATAGGTTGGGCTTCAGTTGAAGAAAAACAGCTGATGAGGAAGTTGGGCTGCAAACTTGACACACCTGTTGTGCTTGCCAGGTCACGTGATTTCCCAGAAAAGCCACTCAAGCATTTACCTGAGGTGGCCACTAGGGGCGCTCTCTAGCTAAGGTGACCAGAGTGGTGTCTAGAGAGAGTGTGGACAAGCAAACAACAGACGCCATGTTGGGGACCAACTGAATCATTTCATGTTAGTTTTCCTAATAATAGCTCTAATTATTATTGTACTTCAGCTCATAAACTTGCAATCAAGTATATTTTTAGGACAATTTTGCATCTATACTTGATGCACTCGGCCGCTACGTTCATGCAGTGTTTAGTCAGAGGAGACACGGACATCAGCGTGGATCTACAGGAGCTTTAGTTTTCAATTCGCCACAGAGTGAATTCCCGTCCTTCAACAATCGCTATTTCTTTGGAAACAAAGTAAATAATATATACAAATAAATATATATATTATATGTAGCCTATTATTTAAACACTACTGACAAGTGATGCACCCAAAATGTGGTGGTCTTTGCTCACCAAAAGCGGATGTTGTGGTGAGCAAACAAATATCCACGGCACACACGAATGACGTAGCTCGCCCAAAGCTGATGAGCAAGTCACATTCAGGTCGCATTACGTTGAGACAGAAGTTCCACTTAATAAAATGACATTCCAATTTGAATCAGGACTACTTCCTGATGTGGCCTCAATCTGATGCCAAAAGATCAGATTTGAAGGACTTTGGAGAGTTTGGACTGTCACAAAAAATCAGATCTTTGTCACTTGAGGGCAAAAAATTATCAGATTTGGTGTGCAGTGTAAACGCGTCTATAAGACCTGCTCAGTGGTCTTGTGGTTAGAGTGTCCGCCCTGAGACTGGAAGGTGGAGAGTTTATAAGACCTGCTCAGTGGTCTTGTGGTTAGAGTGTCCGCCCTGAGACTGGAAGGTGGAGAGTCTATAAGACCTGCTCAGTGGTCTTGTGGTTAGAGTGTCCGCCCTGAGACTGGAAGGTGGAGAGTCTATAAGACCTGCTCAGTGGTCTTGTGGTTAGAGTGTCCGCCCTGAGACTGGAAGGTGGAGAGTTTATAAGACCTGCTCAGTGGTCTTGTGGTTAGAGTGTCCGCCCTGAGACTGGAAGGTGGAGAGTCTATAAGACCTGCTCAGTGGTCTTGTGGTTAGAGTGTCCGCCCTGAGACTGGAAGGTGGAGAGTCTATAAGACCTGCTCAGTGGTCTTGTGGTTAGAGTGTCCGCCCTGAGACTGGAAGGTGGAGAGTTTATAAGACCTGCTCAGTGGTCTTGTGGTTAGAGTGTCCGCCCTGAGACTGGAAGGTGGAGAGTCTATAAGACCTGCTCAGTGGTCTTGTGGTTAGAGTGTCCGCCCTGAGACTGGAAGGTGGAGAGTTTATAAGACCTGCTCAGTGGTCTTGTGGTTAGAGTGTCCGCCCTGAGACTGGAAGGTGGAGAGTCTATAAGACCTGCTCAGTGGTCTTGTGGTTAGAGTGTCCGCCCTGAGACTGGAAGGTGGAGAGTCTATAAGACCTGCTCAGTGGTCTTGTGGTTAGAGTGTCCGCCCTGAGACTGGAAGGTGGAGAGTTTATAAGACCTGCTCAGTGGTCTTGTGGTTAGAGTGTCCGCCCTGAGACTGGAAGGTGGAGAGTCTATAAGACCTGCTCAGTGGTCTTGTGGTTAGAGTGTCCGCCCTGAGACTGGAAGGTGGAGAGTCTATAAGACCTGCTCAGTGGTCTTGTGGTTAGAGTGTCCGCCCTGAGACTGGAAGGTGGAGAGTCTATAAGACCTGCTCAGTGGTCTTGTGGTTAGAGTGTCCGCCCTGAGACTGGAAGGTGGAGAGTCTATAAGACCTGCTCAGTGGTCTTGTGGTTAGAGTGTCCGCCCTGAGACTGGAAGGTGGAGAGTCTATAAGACCTGCTCAGTGGTCTTGTGGTTAGAGTGTCCGCCCTGAGACTGGAAGGTGGAGAGTCTATAAGACCTGCTCAGTGGTCTTGTGGTTAGAGTGTCCGCCCTGAGACTGGAAGGTGGAGAGTCTATAAGACCTGCTCAGTGGTCTTGTGGTTAGAGTGTCCGCCCTGAGACTGGAAGGTGGAGAGTTTATAAGACCTGCTCAGTGGTCTTGTGGTTAGAGTGTCCGCCCTGAGACTGGAAGGTGGAGAGTCTATAAGACCTGCTCAGTGGCCTTGTGGTTAGAGTGTCCGCCCTGAGACTGGAAGGTGGAGAGTCTATAAGACCTGCTCAGTGGCCTTGTGGTTAGAGTGTCCGCCCTGAGACTGGAAGGTGGAGAGTTTATAAGACCTGCTCAGTGGTCTTGTGGTTAGATTGTCCGCCCTGAGACTGGAAGGTGGAGAGTCTATAAGACCTGCTCAGTGGCCTTGTGGTTAGAGTGTCCGCCCTGAGACTGGAAGGTGGAGAGTCTATAAGACCTGCTCAGTGGTCTTGTGGTTAGAGTGTCCGCCCTGAGACTGGAAGGTGGAGAGTCTATAAGACCTGCTCAGTGGTCTTGTGGTTAGAGTGTCCGCCCTGAGACTGGAAGGTGGAGAGTCTATAAGACCTGCTCAGTGGTCTTGTGGTTAGAGTGTCCGCCCTGAGACTGGAAGGTGGAGAGTTCAAACCCTGGGCGAGTCGTACCAAGGACTATAAAAATGGGAGCCATTACCTCCCTGCTTGGCACTCAGCATCAAGGCTTGGAATTGGGGTTTAAATCACCAAAATGATTCCTGAGCGCGGCCACCGCTGCTGCTCACTGCTCCCCTCACCTCCCAGGATCTGAACATGGTGATGGGTTAAATGCAGAGGATAAATTCACCACATTGAGTGTGTGTGTGTGACTATCTTTGGGACTTAAACTGAAAAAATAATAAAAAAAATATATTCTAATGAGTCACTCATTTAATCACATCAAGGATTATTTGTTACATTTGTTCACCTTCATAAATCATGTGTTGTGTGTTGATAACTGAAAATGTGAAACGAAGAGGTACATTTTAATTGTTTCATCTTTTATATAGGCATAAGGCATTTCAAGAAATTCAATATTAATAACTATATTTGTATATGTCAATAAGAATGTAAGATGAGGGTGCTAATGCACAATCTTATGTATGTTCTCTTCTCTTATTATAAACAGGAGGCTGCAACAACAATGCCAACACACAGCAATTCCACTCAATCTATGCCAAGCTGGCTGTACACTGTGGCATTGAAGCCAGCAAAACTGGAAATGCCACAACTAAGATCCTCCCGATGACGAAGGACTCGGAGGACAGCATTCCAGGTGCCTTTAAGGTGGTGCCAAGATTAGCAACACTTAAATTACACTACTTTTTAAACAATACCAGACCCATAATGTACAATATATTTGCGCAAAGTATCAATATCAGACCCATATTGCCGATACCGGCATGGATTTTACTTGGTATCGGTTCTGAATAAAAATCAGTGGTATTGCACATCACCAGAATTGGGAGACACCTTCTCCAGGACTTTGGCCAAAAATGTCAGGTTTGATATGGGCAGATGGTTGTTGAGCAATGTGGCATAAAGACTATTACTTTTACAATTACTAAGGTTGTGTAATAACCAGTGTGTATAAAATGATTGGTGTTTACGGCGGTCACTCACCCTGTCTGGTCAACACGTACGTGCAGAGAACACGTGCACACGTACAAAAGCAGTCCAAGAGAGGCCACAAACAATTTGCAATCATGTTATTGTTAAGATAGGATTTACATTTAATTGAACTATCCAAATGACTATTATTAGCTAACAACAGCCACATGTAATGCATGTGTTACGCAGGTATGTAGTTACATCATTACATCCAAATGACTATTATTAGCTAACAACTAATGCATGTGTTACGCAGGTATGTAGTTACATCATTACATCCAAATGACTATTATTAGCTAACAACAGCCACATGTAATGCATGTGTTACGCAGGTATGTAGTTACATCATTACATCCAAATGACTATTATTAGCTAACAACAGCCACATGTAATGCATGTGTTACGCAGGTATGTAGTTACATCATTACATCCAAATGACTATTATTAGCTAACAACAGCCACATCTAATGCATGTGTTACGCAGGTATGTAGTTACATCATTACATCCAAATGACTATTATTAGCTAACAACAGCCACATGTAATGCATGTGTTACGCAGGTATGTAGTTACATCATTACATCCAAATGACTATTATTAGCTAACAACTAATGCATGTGTTACGCAGGTATGTAGTTACATCATTACATCCAAATGACTATTATTAGCTAACATCTAATGCATGTGTTACGCAGGTATGTAGTTACATCATTACATCCAAATGACTATTATTAGCTAACATCTAATGCATGTGTTACGCAGGTATGTAGTTACATCATTACATCCAAATGACTATTATTAGCTAACATCTAATGCATGTGTTACGCAGGTATGTAGTTACATCATTACATCCAAATGACTATTATTAGCTAACAACAGCCACATGTAATGCATGTGTTACGCAGGTATGTAGTTACATCATTACATCCAAATGACTATTATTAGCTAACAACAGCCACATGTAATGCATGTGTTACGCAGGTATGTAGTTACATCATTACATCCAAATGACTATTATTAGCTAACAACTAATGCATGTGTTACGCAGGTATGTAGTTACATCATTACATCCAAATGACTATTATTAGCTAACAACAGCCACATGTAATGCATGTGTTACGCAGGTATGTAGTTACATCATTACATCCAAATGACTATTATTAGCTAACAACAGCCACATGTAATGCATGTGTTACGCAGGTATGTAGTTACATCATTACATCCAAATGACTATTATTAGCTAACAACAGCCACATCTAATGCATGTGTTACGCAGGTATGTAGTTACATCATTACATCCAAATGACTATTATTAGCTAACAACAGCCACATGTAATGCATGTGTTACGCAGGTATGTAGTTACATCATTACATCCAAATGACTATTATTAGCTAACAACTAATGCATGTGTTACGCAGGTATGTAGTTACATCATTACATCCAAATGACTATTATTAGCTAACATCTAATGCATGTGTTACGCAGGTATGTAGTTACATCATTACATCCAAATGACTATTATTAGCTAACATCTAATGCATGTGTTACGCAGGTATGTAGTTACATCATTACATCCAAATGACTATTATTAGCTAACATCTAATGCATGTGTTACGCAGGTATGTAGTTACATCATTACATCCAAATGACTATTATTAGCTAACAACAGCCACATGTAATGCATGTGTTACGCAGGTATGTAGTTACATCATTACATCCAAATGACTATTATTAGCTAACAACAGCCACATCTAATGCATGTGTTACGCAGGTATGTAGTTACATCATTACATCCAAATGACTATTATTAGCTAACAACAGCCACATGTAATGCATGTGTTACGCAGGTATGTAGTTACATCATTACATCCAAATGACTATTATTAGCTAACAACAGCCACATGTAATGCATGTGTTACGCAGGTATGTAGTTACATCATTACATCCAAATGACTATTATTAGCTAACAACAGCCACATCTAATGCATGTGTTACGCAGGTATTTAGTTACATCATTACATCCAAATGACTATTATTAGCTAACAACAGCCACATGTAATGCATGTGTTACGCAGGTATGTAGTTACATCATTACATCCAAATGACTATTATTAGCTAACAACAGCCACATGTAATGCATGTGTTACGCAGGTATGTAGTTACATCATTACATCCAAATGACTATTATTAGCTAACAACAGCCACATGTAATGCATGTGTTACGCAGGTATGTAGTTACATCATTACATCCAAATGACTATTATTAGCTAACAACTATTGCATGTGTTACGCAGGTATGTAGTTACATCATTACATCCAAATGACTATTATTAGCTAACAACTAATGCATGTGTTACGCAGGTATGTAGTTACATCATTACATCCAAATGACTATTATTAGCTAACAACAGCCACATCTAATGCATGTGTTACGCAGGTATGTAGTTACATCATTACATCCAAATGACTATTATTAGCTAACAACAGCCACATGTAATGCATGTGTTACGCAGGTATGTAGTTACATCATTACATCCAAATGACTATTATTAGCTAACAACTATTGCATGTGTTACGCAGGTATGTAGTTACATCATTACATCCAAATGACTATTATTAGCTAACAACTAATGCATGTGTTACGCAGGTATGTAGTTACATCATTACATCCAAATGACTATTATTAGCTAACAACTAATGCATGTGTTACGCAGGTATGTAGTTACATCATTACATCCAAATGACTATTATTAGCTAACATCTAATGCATGTGTTACGCAGGTATGTAGTTACATCATTACATCCAAACGACTATTATTAGCTAACATGTAATGCATGTGTTACGCAGGTATGTAGTTACATCATTACATCCAAATGACTATTATTAGCTAACATCTAATGCATGTGTTACGCAGGTATGTAGTTACATCATTACATCCAAATGACTATTATTAGCTAACAACTAATGCATGTGTTACGCAGGTATGTAGTTACATCATTACATCCAAATGACTATTATTAGCTAACAACTAATGCATGTGTTACGCAGGTATGTAGTTACATCATTACATCCAAATGACTATTATTAGCTAACAACTAATGCATGTGTTACGCAGGTATGTAGTTACATCATTACATCCAAATGACTATTATTAGCTAACAACTAATGCATGTGTTACGCAGGTATGTAGTTACATCATTACATCCAAATGACTATTATTAGCTAACAACTAATGCATGTGTTACGCAGGTATGTAGTTACATCATTACATCCAAATGACTATTATTAGCTAACATCTAATGCATGTGTTACGCAGGTATGTAGTTACATCATTACATCCAAATGACTATTATTAGCTAACAACTAATGCATGTGTTACGCAGGTATGTAGTTACATCATTACATCCAAATGACTATTATTAGCTAACAACTAATGCATGTGTTACGCAGGTATGTAGTTACATCATTACATCCAAATGACTATTATTAGCTAACATCTAATGCATGTGTTACGCAGGTATGTAGTTACATCATTACATCCAAATGACTATTATTAGCTAACATCTAATGCATGTGTTACGCAGGTATGTAGTTACATCATTACATCCAAATGACTATTATTAGCTAACAACTAATGCATGTGTTACGAAGGTATGTAGTTACATCATTACATCCAAATGACTATTATTAGCTAACATGTAATGCATGTGTTACGCAGGTATGTAGTTACATCATTACATCCAAATGACTATTATTAGCTAACAACTAATGCATGTGTTACGCAGGTATGTAGTTACATCATTACATCCAAATGACTATTATTAGCTAACAACTAATGCATGTGTTACGCAGGTATGTAGTTACATCATTACATCCAAATGACTATTATTAGCTAACATGTAATGCATGTGTTACGCAGGTATGTAGTTACATCATTACATCTAAATGACTATTATTAGCTAACAACTAATGCATGTGTTATGCAGGTATGTAGTTACATCATTACATCCAAATGACTATTATTAGCTAACAACTAATGCATGTGTTACGCAGGTATGTAGTTACATCATTACATCCAAATGACTATTATTAGCTAACAACTAATGCATGTGTTACGCAGGTATGTAGTTACATCATTACATCCAAATGACTATTATTAGCTGACAACTAATGCATGTGTTACGCAGGTATGTAGTTACATCATTACATCCAAATGACTATTATTAGCTAACAACTAATGCATGTGTTACGCAGGTATGTAGTTACATCATTACATCCAAATGACTATTATTAGCTAACATCTAATGCATGTGTTACGCAGGTATGTAGTTACATCATTACATCCAAATGACTATTATTAGCTAACATGTAATGCATGTGTTACGCAGGTATGTAGTTACATCATTACATCCAAATGACTATTATTAGCTAACAACTAATGCATGTGTTACGCAGGTATGTAGTTACATCATTACATCCAAATGACTATTATTAGCTAACAACTAATGCATGTGTTACGCAGGTATGTAGTTACATCATTACATCCAAATGACTATTATTAGCTAACAACTAATGCATGTGTTACGCAGGTATGTAGTTACATCATTACATCCAAATGACTATTATTAGCTAACAACTAATGCATGTGTTACGCAGGTATGTAGTTACATCATTACATCCAAATGACTATTATTAGCTAACATCTAATGCATGTGTTACGCAGGTATGTAGTTACATCATTACATCCAAATGACTATTATTAGCTAACATGTAATGCATGTGTTACGCAGGTATGTAGTTACATCATTACATCCAAATGACTATTATTAGCTAACAACTAATGCATGTGTTACGCAGGTATGTAGTTACATCATTACATCCAAATGACTATTATTAGCTAACAACTAATGCATGTGTTACGCAGGTATGTAGTTACATCATTACATCCAAATGACTATTATTAGCTAACATGTAATGCATGTGTTACGCAGGTATGTAGTTACATCATTACATCCAAATGACTATTATTAGCTAACAACTAATGCATGTGTTACGCAGGTATGTAGTTACATCATTACATCCAAATGACTATTATTAGCTAACATCTAATGCATGTGTTACGCAGGTATGTAGTTACATCATTACATCCAAATGACTATTATTAGCTAACATCTAATGCATGTGTTACGCAGGTATGTAGTTACATCATTACATCCAAATGACTATTATTAGCTAACAACAGCCACATGTAATGCATGTGTTACGCAGGTATGTAGTTACATCATTACATCCAAATGACTATTATTAGCTAACAACTAATGCATGTGTTACGCAGGTATGTAGTTACATCATTACATCCAAATGACTATTATTAGCTAACATCTAATGCATGTGTTACGCAGGTATGTAGTTACATCATTACATCCAAATGACTATTATTAGCTAACATCTAATGCATGTGTTACGCAGGTATGTAGTTACATCATTACATCCAAATGACTATTATTAGCTAACAACAGCCACATCTAATGCATGTGTTACGCAGGTATGTAGTTACATCATTACATCCAAATGACTATTATTAGCTAACATCTAATGCATGTGTTACGCAGGTATGTAGTTACATCATTACATCCAAATGACTATTATTAGCTAACAACAGCCACATCTAATGCATGTGTTACGCAGGTATGTAGTTACATCATTACATCCAAATGACTATTATTAGCCAACAACTAATGCATGTGTTACGCAGGTATGTAGTTACATCATTACATCCAAATGACTATTATTAGCTAACATCTAATGCATGTGTTACGCAGGTATGTAGTTACATCATTACATCCAAATGACTATTATTAGCTAACATCTAATGCATGTGTTACGCAGGTATGTAGTTACATCATTACATCCAAATGACTATTATTAGCTAACAACAGCCACATCTAATGCATGTGTTACGCAGGTATGTAGTTACATCATTACATCCAAATGACTATTATTAGCTAACATCTAATGCATGTGTTACGCAGGTATGTAGTTACATCATTACATCCAAATGACTATTATTAGCTAACAGCCACATGTAATGCATGTGTTACGCAGGTATGTAGTTACATCATTACATCCAAATGACTATTATTAGCTAACAACAGCCACATGTAATGCATGTGTTACGCAGGTATGTAGTTACAACATTACATCCAAATGACTATTATTAGCTAACAACTAATGCATGTGTTACGCAGGTATGTAGTTACATCATTACATCCAAATGACTATTATTAGCTAACATCTAATGCATGTGTTACGCAGGTATGTAGTTACATCATTACATCCAAATGACTATTATTAGCTAACATCTAATGCATGTGTTACGCAGGTATGTAGTTACATCATTACATCCAAATGACTATTATTAGCTAACAACAGCCACATCTAATGCATGTGTTACGCAGGTATGTAGTTACATCATTACATCCAAATGACTATTATTAGCTAACAACAGCCACATCTAATGCATGTGTTACGCAGGTATGTAGTTACATCATTACATCCAAATGACTATTATTAGCTAACAACAGCCACATGTAATGCATGTGTTACGCAGGTATGTAGTTACATCATTACATCCAAATGACTATTATTAGCTAACATCTAATGCATGTGTTACGCAGGTATGTAGTTACATCATTACATCCAAATGACTATTATTAGCTAACATCTAATGCATGTGTTACGCAGGTATGTAGTTACATCATTACATCCAAATGACTATTATTAGCTAACAACAGCCACATCTAATGCATGTGTTACGCAGGTATGTAGTTACATCATTACATCCAAATGACTATTATTAGCTAACAACAGCCACATCTAATGCATGTGTTACGCAGGTATGTAGTTACATCATTACATCCAAATGACTATTATTAGCTAACAACTAATGCATGTGTTACGCAGGTATGTAGTTACATCATTACATCCAAATGACTATTATTAGCTAACAACTAATGCATGTGTTACGCAGGTATGTAGTTACATCATTACATCCAAATGACTATTATTAGCTAACAACTAATGCATGTGTTACGCAGGTATGTAGTTACATCATTACATCCAAATGACTATTATTAGCTAACATCTAATGCATGTGTTACGCAGGTATGTAGTTACATCATTACATCCAAATGACTATTATTAGCTAACAACTAATGCATGTGTTACGCAGGAATGTAGTTACATCATTACATCCAAATGACTATTATTAGCTAACAACTAATGCATGTGTTACGCAGGTATGTAGTTACATCATTACATCCAAATGACTATTATTAGCTAACATCTAATGCATGTGTTACGCAGGTATGTAGTTACATCATTACATCCAAATGACTATTATTAGCTAACATCTAATGCATGTGTTACGCAGGTATGTAGTTACATCATTACATCCAAATGACTATTATTAGCTAACAACTAATGCATGTGTTACGAAGGTATGTAGTTACATCATTACATCCAAATGACTATTATTAGCTAACATGTAATGCATGTGTTACGCAGGTATGTAGTTACATCATTACATCCAAATGACTATTATTAGCTAACAACTAATGCATGTGTTACGCAGGTATGTAGTTACATCATTACATCCAAATGACTATTATTAGCTAACAACTAATGCATGTGTTACGCAGGTATGTAGTTACATCATTACATCCAAATGACTATTATTAGCTAACATGTAATGCATGTGTTACGCAGGTATGTAGTTACATCATTACATCCAAATGACTATTATTAGCTAACAACTAATGCATGTGTTATGCAGGTATGTAGTTACATCATTACATCCAAATGACTATTATTAGCTAACAACTAATGCATGTGTTACGCAGGTATGTAGTTACATCATTACATCCAAATGACTATTATTAGCTAACAACTAATGCATGTGTTACGCAGGTATGTAGTTACATCATTACATCCAAATGACTATTATTAGCTAACAACTAATGCATGTGTTACGCAGGTATGTAGTTACATCATTACATCCAAATGACTATTATTAGCTAACAACTAATGCATGTGTTACGCAGGTATGTAGTTACATCATTACATCCAAATGACTATTATTAGCTAACATCTAATGCATGTGTTACGCAGGTATGTAGTTACATCATTACATCCAAATGACTATTATTAGCTAACATGTAATGCATGTGTTACGCAGGTATGTAGTTACATCATTACATCCAAATGACTATTATTAGCTAACAACTAATGCATGTGTTACGCAGGTATGTAGTTACATCATTACATCCGAATGACTATTATTAGCTAACAACTAATGCATGTGTTACGCAGGTATGTAGTTACTTCATTACATCCAAATGACTATTATTAGCTAACAACTAATGCATGTGTTACGCAGGTATGTAGTTACATCATTACATCCAAATGACTATTATTAGCTAACAACTAATGCATGTGTTACGCAGGTATGTAGTTACATCATTACATCCAAATGACTATTATTAGCTAACATCTAATGCATGTGTTACGCAGGTATGTAGTTACATCATTACATCCAAATGACTATTATTAGCTAACATGTAATGCATGTGTTACGCAGGTATGTAGTTACATCATTACATCCAAATGACTATTATTAGCTAACAACTAATGCATGTGTTACGCAGGTATGTAGTTACATCATTACATCCAAATGACTATTATTAGCTAACAACTAATGCATGTGTTACGCAGGTAGGTAGTTACATCATTACATCCAAATGACTATTATTAGCTAACATGTAATGCATGTGTTACGCAGGTATGTAGTTACATCATTACATCCAAATGACTATTATTAGCTAACAACTAATGCATGTGTTACGCAGGTATGTAGTTACATCATTACATCCAAATGACTATTATTAGCTAACATCTAATGCATGTGTTACGCAGGTATGTAGTTACATCATTACATCCAAATGACTATTATTAGCTAACATCTAATGCATGTGTTACGCAGGTATGTAGTTACATCATTACATCCAAATGACTATTATTAGCTAACATCTAATGCATGTGTTACGCAGGTATGTAGTTACATCATTACATCCAAATGACTATTATTAGCTAACAACAGCCACATCTAATGCATGTGTTACGCAGGTATGTAGTTACATCATTACATCCAAATGACTATTATTAGCTAACAACAGCCACATGTAATGCATGTGTTACGCAGGTATGTAGTTACATCATTACATCCAAATGACTATTATTAGCTAACAACTAATGCATGTGTTACGCAGGTATGTAGTTACATCATTACATCCAAATGACTATTATTAGCTAACATCTAATGCATGTGTTACGCAGGTATGTAGTTACATCATTACATCCAAATGACTATTATTAGCTAACATCTAATGCATGTGTTACGCAGGTATGTAGTTACATCATTACATCCAAATGACTATTATTAGCTAACAACAGCCACATCTAATGCATGTGTTACGCAGGTATGTAGTTACATCATTACATCCAAATGACTATTATTAGCTAACAACACCACATCTAATGCATGTGTTACGCAGGTATGTAGTTACATCATTACATCCAAATGACTATTATTAGCTAACAACAGCCACATGTAATGCATGTGTTACGCAGGTATGTAGTTACATCATTACATCCAAATGACTATTATTAGCTAACAACCTAATGCATGTGTTACGCAGGTATGTAGTTACATCATTACATCCAAATGACTATTATTAGCTAACATCTAATGCATGTGTTACGCAGGTATGTAGTTACATCATTACATCCAAATGACTATTATTAGCTAACATCTAATGCATGTGTTACGCAGGTATGTAGTTACATCATTACATCCAAATGACTATTATTAGCTAACAACAGCCACATCTAATGCATGTGTTACGCAGGTATGTAGTTACATCATTACATCCAAATGACTATTATTAGCTAACAACAGCCACATCTAATGCATGTGTTACGCAGGTATGTAGTTACATCATTACATCCAAATGACTATTATTAGCTAACAACAGCCACATCTAATGCATGTGTTACGCAGGTATGTAGTTACATCATTACATCCAAATGACTATTATTAGCTAACAACAGCCACATGTAATGCATGTGTTACGCAGGTATGTAGTTACATCATTACATCCAAATGACTATTATTAGCTAACAACTAATGCATGTGTTACGCAGGTATGTAGTTACATCATTACATCCAAATGACTATTATTAGCTAACATCTAATGCATGTGTTACGCAGGTATGTAGTTACATCATTACATCCAAATGACTATTATTAGCTAACAACAGCCACATCTAATGCATGTGTTACGCAGGTATGTAGTTACATCATTACATCCAAATGACTATTATTAGCTAACAACAGCCACATGTAATGCATGTGTTACGCAGGTATGTAGTTACATCATTACATCCAAATGACTATTATTAGCTAACAACTAATGCATGTGTTACGCAGGTATGTAGTTACATCATTACATCCAAATGACTATTATTAGCTAACATCTAATGCATGTGTTACGCAGGTATGTAGTTACATCATTACATCCAAATGACTATTATTAGCTAACATCTAATGCATGTGTTACGCAGGTATGTAGTTACATCATTACATCCAAATGACTATTATTAGCTAACAACAGCCACATCTAATGCATGTGTTACGCAGGTATGTAGTTACATCATTACATCCAAATGACTATTATTAGCTAACAACAGCCACATCTAATGCATGTGTTACGCAGGTATGTAGTTACATCATTACATCCAAATGACTATTATTAGCTAACAACAGCCACATGTAATGCATGTGTTACGCAGGTATGTAGTTACATCATTACATCCAAATGACTATTATTAGCTAACAACTAATGCATGTGTTACGCAGGTATGTAGTTACATCATTACATCCAAATGACTATTATTAGCTAACATCTAATGCATGTGTTACGCAGGTATGTAGTTACATCATTACATCCAAATGACTATTATTAGCTAACATCTAATGCATGTGTTACGCAGGTATGTAGTTACATCATTACATCCAAATGACTATTATTAGCTAACAACAGCCACATCTAATGCATGTGTTACGCAGGTATGTAGTTACATCATTACATCCAAATGACTATTATTAGCTAACAACAGCCACATGTAATGCATGTGTTACGCAGGTATGTAGTTACATCATTACATCCAAATGACTATTATTAGCTAACAACAGCCACATCTAATGCATGTGTTACGCAGGTATGTAGTTACATCATTACATCCAAATGACTATTATTAGCTAACAACAGCCACATCTAATACATGTGTTACGCAGGTATGTAGTTACATCATTACATCCAAATTACTATTATTAGCTAACAACAGCCACATGTAATGCATGTGTTACGCAGGTATGTAGTTACATCATTACATCCAAATGACTATTATTAGCTAACAACTATTGCATGTGTTACGCAGGTATGTAGTTACATCATTACATCCAAATGACTATTATTAGCTAACAACAGCCACATCTAATGCATGTGTTACGCAGGTATGTAGTTACATCATTACATCCAAATGACTATTATTAGCTAACAACTAATGCATGTGTTACGCAGGTATGTAGTTACATCATTACATCCAAATGACTATTATTAGCTAACATGTAATGCATGTGTTACGCAGGTATGTAGTTACATCATTACATCCAAATGACTATTATTAGCTAACAACTAATGCATGTGTTATGCAGGTATGTAGTTACATCATTACATCCAAATGACTATTATTAGCTAACAACTAATGCATGTGTTACGCAGGTATGTAGTTACATCATTACATCCAAATGACTATTATTAGCTAACAACTAATGCATGTGTTACGCAGGTATGTAGTTACATCATTACATCCAAATGACTATTATTAGCTAACAACTAATGCATGTGTTACGCAGGTATGTAGTTACATCATTACATCCAAATGACTATTATTAGCTAACAACTAATGCATGTGTTACGCAGGTATGTAGTTACATCATTACATCCAAATGACTATTATTAGCTAACATCTAATGCATGTGTTACGCAGGTATGTAGTTACATCATTACATCCAAATGACTATTATTAGCTAACATGTAATGCATGTGTTACGCAGGTATGTAGTTACATCATTACATCCAAATGACTATTATTAGCTAACAACTAATGCATGTGTTACGCAGGTATGTAGTTACATCATTACATCCGAATGACTATTATTAGCTAACAACTAATGCATGTGTTACGCAGGTATGTAGTTACATCATTACATCCAAATGACTATTATTAGCTAACAACTAATGCATGTGTTACGCAGGTATGTAGTTACATCATTACATCCAAATGACTATTATTAGCTAACAACTAATGCATGTGTTACGCAGGTATGTAGTTACATCATTACATCCAAATGACTATTATTAGCTAACATCTAATGCATGTGTTACGCAGGTATGTAGTTACATCATTACATCCAAATGACTATTATTAGCTAACATGTAATGCATGTGTTACGCAGGTATGTAGTTACATCATTACATCCAAATGACTATTATTAGCTAACAACTAATGCATGTGTTACGCAGGTATGTAGTTACATCATTACATCCAAATGACTATTATTAGCTAACAACTAATGCATGTGTTACGCAGGTAGGTAGTTACATCATTACATCCAAATGACTATTATTAGCTAACATGTAATGCATGTGTTACGCAGGTATGTAGTTACATCATTACATCCAAATGACTATTATTAGCTAACAACTAATGCATGTGTTACGCAGGTATGTAGTTACATCATTACATCCAAATGACTATTATTAGCTAACATCTAATGCATGTGTTACGCAGGTATGTAGTTACATCATTACATCCAAATGACTATTATTAGCTAACATCTAATGCATGTGTTACGCAGGTATGTAGTTACATCATTACATCCAAATGACTATTATTAGCTAACATCTAATGCATGTGTTACGCAGGTATGTAGTTACATCATTACATCCAAATGACTATTATTAGCTAACAACAGCCACATCTAATGCATGTGTTACGCAGGTATGTAGTTACATCATTACATCCAAATGACTATTATTAGCTAACAACAGCCACATGTAATGCATGTGTTACGCAGGTATGTAGTTACATCATTACATCCAAATGACTATTATTAGCTAACAACTAATGCATGTGTTACGCAGGTATGTAGTTACATCATTACATCCAAATGACTATTATTAGCTAACATCTAATGCATGTGTTACGCAGGTATGTAGTTACATCATTACATCCAAATGACTATTATTAGCTAACATCTAATGCATGTGTTACGCAGGTATGTAGTTACATCATTACATCCAAATGACTATTATTAGCTAACAACAGCCACATCTAATGCATGTGTTACGCAGGTATGTAGTTACATCATTACATCCAAATGACTATTATTAGCTAACAACAACCACATCTAATGCATGTGTTACGCAGGTATGTAGTTACATCATTACATCCAAATGACTATTATTAGCTAACAACAGCCACATGTAATGCATGTGTTACGCAGGTATGTAGTTACATCATTACATCCAAATGACTATTATTAGCTAACAACTAATGCATGTGTTACGCAGGTATGTAGTTACATCATTACATCCAAATGACTATTATTAGCTAACATCTAATGCATGTGTTACGCAGGTATGTAGTTACATCATTACATCCAAATGACTATTATTAGCTAACATCTAATGCATGTGTTACGCAGGTATGTAGTTACATCATTACATCCAAATGACTATTATTAGCTAACAACAGCCACATCTAATGCATGTGTTACGCAGGTATGTAGTTACATCATTACATCCAAATGACTATTATTAGCTAACAACAGCCACATCTAATGCATGTGTTACGCAGGTATGTAGTTACATCATTACATCCAAATGACTATTATTAGCTAACAACAGCCACATCTAATGCATGTGTTACGCAGGTATGTAGTTACATCATTACATCCAAATGACTATTATTAGCTAACAACAGCCACATGTAATGCATGTGTTACGCAGGTATGTAGTCACATCATTACATCCAAATGACGATTATTAGCTAACAACTAATGCATGTGTTACGCAGGTATGTAGTTACATCATTACATCCAAATGACTATTATTAGCTAACATCTAATGCATGTGTTACGCAGGTATGTAGTTACATCATTACATCCAAATGACTATTATTAGCTAACAACAGCCACATGTAATGCATGTGTTACGCAGGTATGTAGTTACATCATTACATCCAAATGACTATTATTAGCTAACAACAGCCACATGTAATGCATGTGTTACGCAGGTATGTAGTTACATCATTACATCCAAATGACTATTATTAGCTAACAACTAATGCATGTGTTACGCAGGTATGTAGTTACATCATTACATCCAAATGACTATTATTAGCTAACATCTAATGCATGTGTTACGCAGGTATGTAGTTACATCATTACATCCAAATGACTATTATTAGCTAACATCTAATGCATGTGTTACGCAGGTATGTAGTTACATCATTACATCCAAATGACTATTATTAGCTAACAACAGCCACATCTAATGCATGTGTTACGCAGGTATGTAGTTACATCATTACATCCAAATGACTATTATTAGCTAACAACAGCCACATCTAATGCATGTGTTACGCAGGTATGTAGTTACATCATTACATCCAAATGACTATTATTAGCTAACAACAGCCACATGTAATGCATGTGTTACGCAGGTATGTAGTTACATCATTACATCCAAATGACTATTATTAGCTAACAACTAATGCATGTGTTACGCAGGTATGTAGTTACATCATTACATCCAAATGACTATTATTAGCTAACATCTAATGCATGTGTTACGCAGGTATGTAGTTACATCATTACATCCAAATGACTATTATTAGCTAACATCTAATGCATGTGTTACGCAGGTATGTAGTTACATCATTACATCCAAATGACTATTATTAGCTAACAACAGCCACATCTAATGCATGTGTTACGCAGGTATGTAGTTACATCATTACATCCAAATGACTATTATTAGCTAACAACAGCCACATGTAATGCATGTGTTACGCAGGTATGTAGTTACATCATTACATCCAAATGACTATTATTAGCTAACAACAGCCACATCTAATGCATGTGTTACGCAGGTATGTAGTTACATCATTACATCCAAATGACTATTATTAGCTAACAACAGCCACATCTAATACATGTGTTACGCAGGTATGTAGTTACATCATTACATCCAAATTACTATTATTAGCTAACAACAGCCACATGTAATGCATGTGTTACGCAGGTATGTAGTTACATCATTACATCCAAATGACTATTATTAGCTAACAACTATTGCATGTGTTACGCAGGTATGTAGTTACATCATTACATCCAAATGACTATTATTAGCTAACAACAGCCACATCTAATGCATGTGTTACGCAGGTATGTAGTTACATCATTACATCCAAATGACTATTATTAGCTAACAACTATTGCATGTGTTACGCAGGTATGTAGTTACATCATTACATCCAAATGACTATTATTAGCTAACAACTATTGCATGTGTTACGCAGGTATGTAGTTACATCATTACATCCAAATGACTATTATTAGCTAACAACAGCCACATCTAATGCATGTGTTACGCAGGTATGTAGTTACATCATTACATCCAAATGACTATTATTAGCTAACAACAGCCACATGTAATGCATGTGTTACGCAGGTATGTAGTTACATCATTACATCCAAATGACTATTATTAGCTAACAACAGCCACATGTAATGCATGTGTTACGCAGGTATGTAGTTACATCATTACATCCAAATGACTATTATTAGCTAACAACAGCCACATGTAATGCATGTGTTACGCAGGTATGTAGTTACATCATTACATCCAAATGACTATTATTAGCTAACAACAGCCACATCTAATGCATGTGTTACGCAGGTATGTAGTTTACATCATTACATCCAAATGACTATTATTAGCTAACAACAGCCACATCTAATGCATGTGTTACGCAGGTATGTAGTTACATCATTACATCCAAATGACTATTATTAGCTAACAACAGCCACATGTAATGCATGTGTTACGCAGGTATGTAGTTACATCATTACATCCAAATGACTATTATTAGCTAACAACTAATGCATGTGTTACGCAGGTATGTAGTTACATCATTACATCCAAATGACTATTATTAGCTAACAACTAATGCATGTGTTACGCAGGTATGTAGTTACATCATTACATCCAAATGACTATTATTAGCTAACAACAGCCACATTAATGCATGTGTTACGCAGGTATGTAGTTACATCATTACATCCAAATGACTATTATTAGCTAACAACAGCCACATGTAATGCATGTGTTACGCAGGTATGTAGTTACATCATTACATCCAAATGACTATTATTAGCTAACAACTATTGCATGTGTTACGCAGGTATGTAGTTACATCATTACATCCAAATGACTATTATTAGCTAACAACTAATGCATGTGTTACGCAGGTATGTAGTTACATCATTACATCCAAATGACTATTATTAGCTAACAACTAATGCATGTGTTACGCAGGTATGTAGTTACATCATTACATCCAAATGACTATTATTAGCTAACATCTAATGCATGTGTTACGCAGGTATGTAGTTACATCATTACATCCAAACGACTATTATTAGCTAACATGTAATGCATGTGTTACGCAGGTATGTAGTTACATCATTACATCCAAATGACTATTATTAGCTAAACATCTAATGCATGTGTTACGCAGGTATGTAGTTACATCATTACATCCAAATGACTATTATTAGCTAACAACTAATGCATGTGTTACGCAGGTATGTAGTTACATCTTTACATCCAAATGACTATTATTAGCTAACAACTAATGCATGTGTTACGCAGGTATGTAGTTACATCATTACATCCAAATGACTATTATTAGCTAACAACTAATGCATGTGTTACGCAGGTATGTAGTTACATCATTACATCCAAATGACT